>NW_028222308.1:0-50000 GCF_056783735.1 Eptatretus burgeri
GTCTGAGGAGAGGGGAGAGTCTGATGCCTGTCTGTCAGAAGGATGAGAGATGTCATGGCAAAGTGTGGAGCCATCAGTAAAGAGATAAAGAGGATTTTCCAGAGAGTCAGTGACATCATTGATGAAGATTAGGAATAACATGGGGCCCAGAAAACTGCCTTGGGGGTCCTCCAGCCTTGACAGGGAGAGGAGAGGAAAGGGTTCCGTTGAGAGCCATACATTGTCTACGAGAGGAGAGGAAGTGAATAATCCAAGAGTGGAGTTGGCCTTGGATTCCATAGGTAGACAGTTTGCAGGACAGGGCAGGATGCCAGACTGTATCAAAAGCTCGAGATATTTCCAGAGAGATGGCCTTGATCTCATGTCTGATATTGAGGGCCTCCACCATTGTTTGGAGAGTGGACGCAGCATGTCCAAGGTGGAGTGACCAGGTCTGAATTTGAATTGATGATCTAAGATGAGGCTGTTGGAGAAAAGGAATGATCTTGTGACAACTGTGATGATGGATGACATGATCTTGCTGATGATTGGAGGTAAGCTAATTGGGCTGTCATTAAGGAGATCTCTTTTTGCACCTTTTTATGCCTCCGCTGACAAAGTAACGAGATCCATTATATTTTGGGATTGTCTGTTTGTCCATATATACGAACGTACATCCGAAACAATGTCCGTCCATGTGAATTTTGTTTTCTCTGCAACCGCTTATCCAGTTGACACAAAATTTTCACTGTGCATGAGTACTTTTGTGGAATGCTTTAACGATAACTATGACATCATAGGTCATGTGGTGTGGCAGCCATAATCGAAAATGCAAAACTTTGGACTTCTGCATCTGCAAAATCGAAACTTGGCACATGTGAAGTACTCCGCAGGGGAAATAAGTGTGATTTCCTTGATGATTGTATAGGTTGCTTTGTAATGACGTCATAGTTGAAGACGTCAAATACTTTATCCAATCAGTACAAACATTTTTGAGGATCTTCTCCTGCTAAATTGTATGGCGGAAAAATTGATGACGTCATCGATCACCTGGTGGGCAGCTATATATTTTCTTTTTTTGACAAAACCTTCAAAAATCTCTGACACGGCTGAACAGATGAAATGATCTTTGTTGCATGACCGGCTTTGTTGAATGATCTGAGGTTACTTTGGTTGGATTTCCCTTCCAGGAGGAGAATGCAAGTTGTTTTGGAGAAGCAGCCTCACCACAGGATTCAGAGAACCAAGAGCGGGATGACGGGTAAGATAATTGAGGACGAGATGGGATGAATATTTGCATGAGAGCAGTTTTCTGTGTAAGAATTCAAGGTTGAATTAATAACAGTGGTGGTGGATATAGGAGAACAGTTTTGAAGTGTTAAAAAAACAAACTGTGAATACGTGAAGTGTGAATATAGAAGCAGGTCACAATTTATGACCCACAAATACGAATAGTGGGACCGCGAATGTCGGGGTCCGACAGTATATAAAGTTGAATTTTCTGCCTTTCTTTCAATCAAAACAATCAGCCCCACCGGTGGGAACCCCGTGACATGACTTAGTGTTGGAATCCTCTTGGCAAATTGAGATGGAAGAAAACATTTTGGAACCTACAGGGTAGGGGGTTCAGGGTGGGGGGAAGACCCCAATTATTTCAATGTAAATGTGTATTTTTCAGCACCACCCGTTGGAAGGCAGGGTTTCAAATCATCTTCTTATTTCTGAACTCTAAATTCCTTCTGCACAAGGTGCGGGTACCTCTGTTTCAACACGTAAAACTTAAACTTGTGCTGGTTTAAGTGACAACAACAACATAAAAAAGTGATGGAATCATCGTGGTGTACATGTTGTTTGATTCCAGCCTTTCTTCTGACGATTCAGAAGGAAATTGTTCAGGTTTTTGTAGTATGCATATTGTTACCACTCATAGTAAAGTGATTCCTTTCGGTGAGAAATGTATTACCAAATTTAGAGAGTACACCAACCTGTGGAAAGACATAAAGGTAGATGTGAAATGGAAAGTAAGATCACCGCTAATGCGGTCAACTTGGTGTTCAACAAAGAGAGGAATGCAGCTCGTGAGCTCGGAGAACATCTGCTGATGGAGTTGGAAGATAAATATGAGGTAAACCGACTCTTTCAAGTAGATGAATGAAACTGTGAACTGTGCACTCTCGTTGAGAACACACATAAATTAATTACCACATTGGGGGTTCAACTCATGACATGTTGGGGGAATTGTTTGTCATGTGTTTTGTTATGTTTATATATATATATATATATATATATATATATATATATATATATATATATATATATATATATATATATATATATATATATATATATATATATCAGCACGATGAGATAAGTGATGGAATCGGTTGAATTTTGATACATTCTCAATCATGGTACAAAGACAAGTTAGAGTCAAGATGTGACGACTGTCGGCATATTTACGTCGTGCAAAGCACTTGTCAGTCTGTCAGGACAGGTACCCCTGTCACGCTGGTTGTAGATTTATATTGTCAAATATACTCTGACCCGTTTATTTCTTCTTTCCTTTATTGTGTTGATAGCGATCAGAAGTGAGCTCCACATATTTTAAGGCCAGGGTACCAAGGTAGACCATCTAAATTCGGCATATTTACGGATGTTTGTATGCATTGGCCATATTACTGCCAGAACTGATCGGTCACCTCCATAATTCCTTGACCATTTGTTCAGTTGACACCAATACTTGATCAGTTGACACCAATACTTGATCATTTGACACCAATACTTGATCATTTGATCATTTGACACCAATACTTGATCATTTGACACCAATACTTGATCATTTGACACCATTGTAACAGAATATCAAAAGCTATCACAGCAGGAATAGATCGGGATAGTTTTCAATGAGAACTCAAGCAGGCAAGTTGACAATGGACATGTTATGTTGTTACACTAAAATGATCTGGTGAGTACATCACCTCATGATGTGAAAATCACAGTGAAAAACTCTCCACCACCTGATTGGACGGGACGTGTGCAGCCTCGTGATAACCTCGACCAACTGCACTGTACAGGATGCGTGCGACGAGTCCTTTCATTCGAATCTGCATCTAGTAATTACATGCATCTTCTTTTCAACCCAAATTTATATCCAATCCTTTCCTTCAATCCACAAAACAATGCGGAGCAGGCGCAAATGCACGATAACAGATACGTGCACAGCCCCGTGATAATCACCACCGCACTGTACGGGACGCACATGGCGCACATCTTTATTCGGGTCTGCACGCTGATTTACAACGGCGTCTCACCGATGACCTTCGCTCGCCGCCTCGGCCACCAATATCTCCCACAAACGGCAGAGGTCATCCCGCACCTCTTCACACCTCCGCATCGATGCAGTCGCCACCAAGAAGAGGTGCAAATGCACGGCCCAGGTCGCTCGGGCTGCGTGGCATGTGGACGGAACAAGTGCATTGACCAGCACCAACCGCAGAGTACCGGAGGTGCCCGAACGTGACCAACGTAACCCTCAGCAGAACCAACGTGACCCTCGGCCTGTCGCTGGAATGCGGCCCAGGAGTTTGGTGCAAGCGATTCATGTTGCGGTGTTCAGTGCAAGACAATTACACAGCTCGGCCATGTCTCGCCGGATGTACGAATGAGACCACTTCCAGACATAGGGGTCGGGCAGCGCGGTGCCAGGGTCTAATAACAGCACACAATTCAGGTGATGTCGCACCGCTTTGGGTTGGCACCCCTACCCAACACCATGGGGCTCATAAAAGGAAGATCGCGAAGTGAAAAGGCGGATAAAGGCCTGTTAGCCCCACCTATTCTCTCGACCAGTGCAAAGCAGGGGCTGAACCCAGCATAATAACCAAGCAGGAGACAACATGGCAACTCTCAAGGTGGGATCGCTCAGCGGAGTGTCCCCCAAAGTGTGCGGGGCAGCGCGGCCGGCCGACCATGCAAGGTAATCTGATCATGTGGCCAGAAGAGTGTCAAAATGGCAGAGTTGGTAAATGGCAGTGAGCCCTCATCTCCTCTTCTATCTTCTGATGAACTCATCTTCATCGGGGTGTGTGTATGTGTGTGTATGTGTGTGTGTGTGTGTGTGTGTGTGTGTTTGTGTGTTTGTGTGTGTGTGTGTGTGTGTTTGTGTGTGTTTGTGTGTGTGTTTGTGTGTGTGTGTGTGTTTCTGTGTGTGTTTGTGTGTGTGTGTCTTTGTGTATACGATGGGGCCTGTCCTCGCCTAAGTTAAGAGTGTCGAAGATATATCGGGATAAGTCTGCTCTGTGTCTGCTTTTGTAAGTTGCTTGTCTTGTTGTCGCACCCCACAAATTCCTTACTATCCCTGATTGCATAAAATAATAATTCCATTCATTGCGCCATATACTTTTCCTCGCCTGTCTGTTAATAAATGCTTGTGGAGAAATGTTCCCAGTTCGTTTTTCTCTTTTCTTTCATTGGTCCAGCAGAGTCTGTATGAATGAAATATGAAATGAAACATTCCCAGAAGAAAGACTATTTTTCTTTTCTCCTCCTTGTTCAATTATTTCCTCCACTCATCCCAACTTCCATCTGTTGTTCTTGCATTAGTTGAGTTTTTAAAAGTTTCATTGATGGAAATTTCTCCCGTATGTGCGCACGTACGGAATGTCTTCTTCTTCTTCTTCTTCTTCTTTCGGCTGCTCCCGTTTGGGGTCGCCACAGCGGATCATCCGTCTGATCCGCATTGTGATTTGGCACATGTTTTACACCGGATGCCCTTCCTGACGCAACCCTGGTCGCCTCTTACGACACAGGGATATGGTACACCTATTTTAACCGGGGTATACACCGGCCCAGTACACTGGTACTCATTTCGCTGACCTCGGAAGGATGACAGGCTGAGTCAACCCCCTGGTGTATTAATTCAGTGGCCCAACGGGTCTTGAACTCAGGACCTTTTGGATCCCAAGCCGCTGCCCAAACCACTGCGCCAACACCAGGCTTTGCGCACGTACGGAATGTATCTGTGTTAAAGATTCTCCTTTGTTTGCTGAACCTGAGTGGGATTTGTTGTTTTTTGAATACACTGTTGAGGCTCACATGAGAGTTAAAACATGGATTCAGAATCCATACAGCCCAATATTTAAACTTAAATATAACCCCATACACATAAATTGAGTGCATTTCCACCATAGTACCAAGACTTCCCGCTTTGATCGGACACCTGATCCTGACCCATAACATTGATTATTATTCAATTGAATTCAGAATGGGATTAAAACAAATTCAACTCAAATCAAATGAAGGACCAAATCGGTACAGTCCTCCTCATTTGAATAATCAGAAGGAACTCAAACAAAAAAAGTCATCAGGAGGAACCTGGATAGGATTCACATTTCAGATGCTGCTCCTCCACCCTCAAATCCATCCAGGTGCAACCAAGTGAGCCTGATTTAAAAAACAAAAAAATCCCGGATTAAAAAATTAAATACATTTTCCCTGCTGTCCTTCCTGAAAGTCCCTGTAGTGTCCATCTTGTTTACCCCATGTACCCCGTCCCAACCCTCTCCCTTCCACAGATCTCATGTCTCTGTTCCACACTGTTGTTTCCTTCCCTCTCCAACCCCTCTTCTCCCCTGCTCCCCTTGTTGTGCGTTCTTTGGGCGAGCTCTCATAAGAGCCTCGACAGTATTTACAAAACAAAAAAAAAACGGTCGCACAAAAAATCTTCTCTTGACACACGAGTCAGAATGCCACCAAATTTGGGTTGCAACATTAGGACAGGAGAGGGATGTTAATTAATTCGTGGAAGTCATGCCGATCACGTGGCCAGAAGTGTGTCAAAATGGCAGAGTTGGTAAATGTTTGCGAAAATCACGTAAATTTCTTCAAAAATCTTCCTCTCCAGATTCACCAGTCAGAATGCTACCAAATTTGGGTTACGATATTAGGACACGGCCCAGATTAGCTCGAGGTGCAGTGGTCCTATTTTTTGAGTTACATGCTGAACTATTTTATTGTAAATTGTTCATTTCTGTATTTTGATTTGCAAAGTGTTGTTTTTTTAAATGTTTGTTCATAAATATAATTTTCATGTTAACAGTCAAAATGACTGTAATGTGACAGTTCTTGGTATGATGGTCCAGAGGCACGTCTCGTGACGGACGTCCTGTTTGCCAGAATTCGTTTGGTGGATGTTAAAGATTCCATGGTGTCCTTCGTGAAGAGTAGGCGAGCTATCGCCAGCACCCAGAACAAATTACAAATTCTTTCCCAATTCTATCGAACATCAGGCTTTGCCAGCTGGTTTGTGAAGACTTGGTCCAAGCTTCTCCTGGCCGATGCCACAAGAAAGATTGGAAAATGGTGACCGCTCTTTTCAACCCGGATCTTCTCGATCAGATTCCCGAGTATGCATCTGATTGACATGACGTCGAAGTGTTTGGTTGAGTATGGTTTGAGTATGGGGCTGAAGGACAATCTTTTAACACTACTGTGTGTTCACTATGGTTTATTTTTCACCTTTAAAAAAACTCGAAAAAGATTTTTCATAAAAGAGTAATTATGTCTCTTTCATTGGAATTGTAGACGGTAACTTGCAAACTGAGCCTCAAGGACGTTTCATAGAAACATTTCAAAACAATAAAATATATAAGTTGCCGGGAGTTGAAATTCACTGCATTTGATGTGCAACACGCACAGAGTAAAACGAGTATTCTTATACATCCGGAGGATGTCTAATAAGTATAGAAGATACAGCACACCTGACACTAGGCCGAGGCTTCAGACTTTGGGATGCTCATGTGTCTGTACCGTTGAAATTTAACATCCCACAAGATAAATAAAAAAGGATCACATTTATACATGTATTGTTTTAAAATAACACTTTTTCTTGCCACGAAACATCATGTCTTCCTCAATTCCTGTCACCTTGAAAATTTCGAAAAAAATAATTCCACAAACACAGACAAAGTCAAATGAGGAAGTTCACCATAACATGCAATTGCCAACTCCGATTCCCGCGTTGAGTTTTTTCCGCCGCCCAGTGTCTCAGTCCTGCCTGCACAACTCACGTGTGTTCACCTCATCCTTCGGGTCTGTCGATGCTTCGATTCTCATCACGGTGTCCTTTTGTACGAAGGCTCGTCAAGATGATTAAAGAGATCAAAGGAAATCTTTCCTGAAACACAATCTTAATGAGTTTTAGTCAACCTGATTATGATCGGCTCCACACGTTAACAACCGCTCTGGACATGAACACATGAACATGAACTAACAAATCGTTCACTCAGAGTTAAATGGAGGACGGAACGATGGAAACACACAGCTCATCACATATCACCCTCTCTCCACGTCGTTCTCGCGGGTTTATATTTTAACCCAGAATAATCCCGTGTCTTCCAGCAAATGCGATTCGAGTCGAAACTGTAAGTTTCGTCTGAGAACATTCCAGCACCTTCACGAAACTCACCAGACCGTTTGCAGAACAATCCCGCCATCTGGAGTTGAAATTATTTCATTACATCAAACAGTTTATATTATAATTTACAAATCCGTGCTCCACAAAACTCACAACATGTCACCGTCAATTTTAATCATTCATTTACCTGCATTTACGAGTATTTAAATTAGCACAACATGTTGCTTTTAACTGACAATTAGTAAACCTCTGGTAACCCAGAGGTTTAGAGAGTCTTTGCTTGCATATCTCCTTCAACCCAGCAATAAGGGAATAAACTTTAATTCGATGAACAATATGTGGGTTTTCATGATTTGAGATTCCGAAAAAGGATGTTTACTCTGGTTTGGAATTCACGTTCCACGCGGAGCCACAATTCTCATTTTTATGGTACTTCCCTGAAAATGGTTCCCAATATTTCGTACATCCCTATATTTTCAATGTTAACATTTCATTTCATGTTCGGGACATCTCAAGGCTTCAGAAAAATACAATCTTGTTCAGGGTGTGTTTAGTTATGAAGTTTCTTATGGTGTGCTTACCAAGTGGCTTAAGCACTCAAGCAAGCACCCCATTGTTAACGGTTGCTTAGGAACGGCGAGCTTGCTGCTTGGCAACGGAACACGTCACAGAAGACAATAATCGGCACTCATTTGATCCGCACCCGTGAGCCCGTACAGTTCACAAGAAACTCAGTAACTCTCTAATACATGACATACCTCAACATCAAGTTACAACATCATCCTTCAAGTACTCAGTGGGTGAGATAAATGCTGACAGAATGGCAGACAGGTAAGAAAACTTGTCTTTGAGCTATCTCACCTGGGTTTGAATCTGGATGCAGTGGATTGTGTAGCAAACAATGAAATCTGTTACTTTTGTTACCCGCTCTCATAACTGCTGTACTTAATTTGTGCTGGAAATTATTGAAAAATACATATCAGTGTCATCCATCCTGTAATAGAGCTAAGTGTTTGTTATCTTGTCCTCGAAGGTGCGTCAACGGTTCACGAAACTCAGCTACACTGTGCTTAGTATACATGACTGGATCGCGATACCGATGAGCTCACAATGAGGAGAGAATGAGTAAGAATTAGAGGGTTTAAAATTGAAGCCAAGGCCACCAAGTATTTGATATGCATCTCAAGGTACGTCACCGAACAGGATTGGTCCAGTGCTATCACGTGCCAACCGCAGATCAGACCAGTGACGACAGGTTTACTATATATCTATCTTTGTGTATATATAACAGAGCAAGTGCATGTGATTATTTCTGTTTGTATGTGGTCGCTGACTTCACGCTGACCTGACGTCACCCACAATTGTCTCCTGAAATGCTTCAACTAAATTGCCAGAGGAACCAAAAGACCTCCAACACCCCCCACCCCCCTACCGTAAAGACTAAAAATACCTCAAAGATCAAAAAGACCCAAAAGAGCCAGAAAACCTAAAAGACCCGGAAGACCTTAAAGACCCCAAAAACCAAAAAGACGCCAAAGACCAAAAAGACCCGAAGACCGAAAAGACCCCGAAGACCCAAAACCTCGAAGACCCAAAATGCCCCAAAGACCCTGAAAAACCAAAAGACCATGAAGATCCAAAAATGCCAATCTTGTAACGCTTGGCCAATCACATGCTTTGTAATATACACGCATCTGCTCTACATACTGTTGGACCCCGACATTCGCGGGGGATACATTGTTGAAAAATGCTGCTAATGCCTGGTCCGTGAATGTCAGGGTGTTTTTTTAATTTTTCATTGACTTGTTTATTTATTTTTGTGTGGTGTTGGCTCATGGAAGAGTGATGACACAGAACAAATCAGGACACAACATAACAAAGGGGAGAGTAGGCGAAAGGGGGAAAACCAACAGCAGGACGGAGGGAGAAAGTTGACAGAGACGGACAAACAGGGGATGCAGGTAACAAGTAGGGGTGAGGGAGAACACAAAGTGTGGACAATATGGATACATAATCAAAATTATGTTCGACCAGTTTGTGATTTTGTTAAGGTCTGAGGAGAGGGGAGAGTCTGATGCCTGTCTGTCAGAAGGATGAGAGATGTCATGGCAAAGTGTGGAGCCATCAGTAAAGAGATAAAAAGGATTTTCCAGAGAGTAAGTGACATCATTGATGAAGATTAGGAATAACATGGGGCCCAGAAAACTTCCTTGGGGGTCCTCCAGCCTTGACAGGGAGAGGAGAGGAAAGGGTTCCGTTGAGAGCCATACATTGTCTACGAGAGGAGAGGAAGTGAATAATCCAAGAGTGGAGTTGGCCTTGGATTCCATAGTTAGACAGTTTGCAGGGCAGGGCAGGATGTCAGACTGTATCAAAAGCTCGAGATAATTCCAGAGAGAAGGCCTTGATCTCATGTCTGATATTGAGGACCTCCACCATTGTTGGGAGAGTGGAACCAGCATGTCCAAGGTGGAGTGACCAGGTATGAATCTGAATTAATGATCTGAGATGAGGCTGTTGGAGAAAAGGAATGATCTTGTGTCAACTGTGATGATGGATGACATGATCTTGCTGATGATTGGAGGTAAGCTAATTGGGCTGTCATTAAGGAGATCCGTTTTTGCACCTTTTTACGCCTCCGCTGACAAAGTCACGACATGCATTATATTTTCCGATTGTCTGTCTGTCCGTATATACGAACGTACATCCGAAACAACGTCCGTCCATGTGAATTTTGTTTTCTCTGCAACCGCTTATCCAGTTGACACGAAATTTTCACTGTGAGTGACGACTTATGTGGAATGCTTTTATGATAATTATGACATCATAGGTCATGTGGTGTGGCAGCCATAATCGAAAATGCAAAACTTTGGACTTCTGCATCTCCAAAATCGAAACTTGGCACATGTGAAGTACTCCGCAGGGGAAATAAGTGTGATTTCCTTGATGACGGTATTCTTTTACATCCGGAGGATCTCCAATAAATAAAGAAGATATAGCACACCTGACACTAGGCCGAGGCTTCAGACTATGGGATGCTCATGAGTCTGCACCATTGAAATGTAACATCCCAGAAGATATATAAAATAGGATCACATTTATACATGTCGTGTTTTAAAATAACACTTTTTCTTGCGAGAAAACATCATGTCTTCCTCAATTCCTGTCTCCTTGAAATTTTTCGAATAAAATAATTCCAACCTGTCATTTTTACCGGCTTTGATACCAGTATATACCAGCAGGATACCCGTCATTGACAGATTTGAGATAATCGGCTTTGCTACTCACTGATTGAATCAGGCTTATTTTATGAGAGAACCTCTGGGTATATTACATTCGTTGTTCGTCCATCATATGCATATATGAACAATTTCTTTCCAGTCCCAACTCTGGAACATCTGATATTAAGCTGGCCATGTGTAATACATGGTTGGGCTAGATAGAGTCCTGCTTGGTGCAGCGTTTGTCCTTGTGCCTTGTTTATCGACGTGGCGAATGATAGAGATACCGGGAATTTGAGCCGCTTGAATTTAAATGGACAGTCACTGGGAATGAGTGGTATATGATGAGGAATCAACACATTCTCTCCTGAGAACTCCCCGATGGACATCGTCGCTTCTATGAGATTTTTTAATCAGCTGCCGCATGACCAACCGAGTTCCATTGCACAATTTCGGGAAATCCAGATCGCGAAGAAGCATGATTGGTGTCTCGACTTTCAATTTCAGCTCATGAGGTGACATGTCCGAAGGATGTAGCGAGATCAGAAACTCGACAGGGTCGTGTACAATTTGATATATGTCCAGAACAGTGTTAATCCATTTAAAGGTGACTTCTTCACTGGGCACACGTTCCGAAAGTCGTTCATTCAGTGTATGAACGACGTCGTTTTGTGGGGCTAGTATTGTCTGTTGTGACAATGAATCGGTCTCCATAATTTGTGAGAAATAGGGGCAATACCGCTGGGCGCTCACCTGGTAGAACAATGATACCGAGGAGGAAGTCAACGTGGCACAGAATCAGCAAAATGTATCAATGAACCAATGTTATAGCAAATACCTATTTTGGGGAGCAAACCCCTGCCCTCAACCACTCTGCTCAGCATCCACCCATAAGCCAAGCTCAGCCATCTCCATCACAGATTTCCAACCATCACATTAAAAGTGACACATTTCTCAAATTGTCCATGTCCACTCGACCTGGATTTTCTTCCTTGTTTCGGAATTGCAGAAAATACAATCTGTACTTCAACAAGACATTGTCACCTTTATCTGAACTGCTTCCACTTGCTCTGGTGGAACATGGATGGTTCACATGAATCAGATTGTTTCGCAAGGTGGATGAGGATTCGTTGTGTCGGGATGATGGTGGATACGTGCGCACCTTCGGGGTTTCCTTCCCTTTGATGCGCGTATATTGCTCGTGGTGCTGAGAACCCGGCATGTCCTCGAACTAATACAACCAAGCATTGAGCTTTCCAAGTCTGGATGAACGTTCAGGTGAGCTCCCACTCAAACAGGATCTTTGTCAGTTGGTGTCTGTGACCTCACAGTGTCGTTACAATGACCACATCAACAGCGTAACGTTTTTGAAACTTGCTTTTCAAACAAAGAGATACAAAGTCAAATGACGAACTTCACCAGAACATGCAATGTCCAACTCCGATTCCTGCATTGTGTTATTTACGCCCCCCAGTGTCCCAGTCCTGCCGGCATAACTCACGTGTGTTCACCTCGGCCTTCGGGTCTGTCGATCCTTCGATTCCCATCACGGTTTCCTTTTGTGGGGCAAAGAAGAATTTTGCCTCTCAAGGAATACTGGATCCCATTGACCAGAGTCGAAGGGCCAGGCTTTTTGACAGAGCTGAGATGTTTAGGGAGTTGAGGCGTAAAACGGTACGTGCACTAAGGGTGGACAAGGAGGCCTATGTGCGAGGAATCCGTGAGAGGGTAGAGCATCACCTGTGGTCAAGTGATTCTCGTCCTGTTTACAGGGGAATTCGTGCATTGTTTCCTCCAAGCCCATCCCTCGGTGTACAGCAGTTAGGGCGGAGGGTGGTCGGCTCTTGACAGAGGAGTCTGAAGTGAAGTCCCGCTGGACCGGTTACTTTGAGTGGCTGTACCAAGCTGATCCACCAGCTGTCGCATTGGATGTCAGGGGTGTTACTATCCCTATTGCTGACCCTCCAATGAACTGCAAACCACCTTTGTTTGTGGAAACACATGCTGCGGTGAACTGGATGAAATGGGGTAACGCTCTTGGGATATATGGCATCCCCATTGAATTTGTCAAGGCTGCTGGAAATGCTGTACTCATGTCATTGCATGCAGTTCTTTGCTCTGCCTGGAACATGGGCATCATCCCAACTGAATGCAAGTGGGGCCTTGTTGACCCTCTCTGGAAAGGGAAGGGTAATCGCCAGAACTGCAACAACTACCGAGGGGTGACGCTGCTCTCAGTGCCAGGCAATGAATTTGCTCGGATAATTCTTGACAGGTTTCACAACCATCTGCTTCAGCAGTCCAAAGGCTTTGCACCAGAGGTCAACGAGTGACCCGATCCTTGCTCTTCGGGTCCTCACCGAATGCAGACCAGTGTTTCGGCAGGGGCTGCTTGCAGCCAAAGTTGATCTCTGCAAAGTGTTTGATTCAGTGAATCGGGATGTCATCTGGAGGATTCTCAGTCTTCGTCGGGTGCCACCAAAACTGATCATTCTGATGTCTGAACTACACTCTGGTGCTGAGAGTACTGTGAGATGTGTTGATACCATCTCCCACTTATTTCCACTTGTTACTGGAGTTCATCAGGGGTGTGTGTTGACCCCACACTTTGCAGTGCTTGTGTGAACTGGATTCTGGGGAGGATGTCGAGGAGATCAAGCTGCGGTGCATCGTTTGGGAATGTCAAGATTTCTGACCTTGATTTCACCGAGGATGCAGTCATCTTTCCTGAGAGTCTGGATATCCTTTTACGGCCCCTCGAGGTACTGAATGAGGAGTCAGAGCCGCCTGGATGATGGGTTTCCTGTGTCAAAGTTAAGATATAGGCTTTCAATGACATATTGGATGCTGCTGTCCTGTCTGTGCCTGTTTGTGGTGAGGATGTTGAGGTAGTGGAGAGATTCACTTTCCTTGGCAGTGATATTCATGTCTCTGCTGGCTGTGAGTCAGAGGTCAATAGACATCTGAGTTGGGCCTGAAAAGTCATGGATTCACTGGATCATGGAGTGTGTTGCTGTCGGTACCTGTGCAGGAGGATGAAAGTCCGAGTCTTCAGGTCCTTGGTGCTTCCAGTCTTGCTCTTCAGATGTGAGACTTGGGTCTCTGATCAGGGATCTGAGATGGAGACTTAATTCCTTTGGTACCAGATCTCTTCGGAGAATCATTGGTATCGCTGGTCGGACTTTATGTCCAACGAGCGGTCGCTGAGAGTGACTCAAATGAGACTTGTAACCTGCATAGTCCGTGAGCGTCAGCTATGGCTGTGTGGACGTGGGGCTCCTTATCCTGACGCTGATCCTGCTCACCAGATTCTCTCACCAAGGGAGCCTCATGAGTGGAGGAGGCCAATGGGCTGACCACGTGCCTCGTGGTTTCAGCAGGTCGATAAGCATCTCAAGGAGATGGGCATGGGCCAGGTATCTGCCTGGGCGATGGCCAGATGGAAGCCCCTGGATTACCGGCGGAAAGTGGACGCTGCGATGCGCTTCTCCGGCACATGCTCCCATACCTGACCTCACTACCGGATTTAGGGATGGCCAGGTGGGGCCATGGCCCCGGGGCCCCCCACATTTCGGGGCCCCCCACAATCATTGTGCCCATGGCCCCCCACATGGTAAATCCGGCCTTGCCTGACCTGACCTGACATCCTGTTAACTCTATTCAATGCTGTATATGAATTATACGAGCTTTGTTCGTCAAATCCTACATATTTAAAGCAACCTTGGAGATGATTACAAACGTAAAATGCATCAACAAATGGAATGAACAGAATAAAATAAAGAAACACAAGTACCAATTCACGCAAGACGAAGCGGTGTTCAGTGACACGTCATTGCGACTGAGGTTGCCATGTTTTTGGCAGTAGCGACACGAAGAGAGTGAAATTACCTCCATTTTGAATCTGTGAAGAAAATCATTCCCTTCAGATTTCATTCCCTCCAGGTTTAAAACACCTTCTTACTTTATTCCTTTAAAATTTACATCACTTCTTAATTTAGTTCCCGACATATTTCAATCTCAACTGCTTCGTCTGTGGAGAAAACCGATAATTCATTCCCTCCAGATTTAAATAACTTTCATATTTAATTTCATTCCTTACAGATTACTTACAAGTCTTCATTTAAATTGCTAACCTTCACTCTTTCATTCCTCTTTTTTCCTGCCTGTTAAATAAACTCCCACACTCTCTTCAATCACACACTTCCCTCCAGGTATTCAAAACAGCTGTTCCCCACCACCTCTTATCTTCCCCCATCCAAAACCATGACCTTTTCTACCCCCGTGAATCCACCCCAAACCCACCTCCTTCAAATTCCCAGCCTTCCTTCCCGAAAGTTCCCTGTGGTGTCCATCTTGTTTACCCTACATTCCCCACCCCATCCCTCTCCCTTCCATGGGTCTCCGAATGTCTGATCCACACTGTTTTGTCCTTCCCTCTCCCGCCCTCTTGTCTCATGCCCCCCCATGTTGTACGTTGTGTGTTAGCTCTTAAACGACCCTCGACAATGTGTACAAAAAACAAAATGGCCCACGGATTTTTTCTCCCTCCTATTCCTTCTACTGGAGACGAAGCCACGCAATTCCCTCCAGATGACGTTCACCACCAAATATGATTCCTTCTAAGTTTCATTCCTTCACATTTCACATGTGGAGAAAGCGACGCAGTTCCCTCTTCATTTCGGAATCCCAACAGATTTCGTTTCCTCCCAGTTGCAATTCCTTGAGATTCCATTCCCTCTAATTTCTTTCCTTCCAGATATGGTTCCCTCAATTTAATTCAGCTCCAAATATCATTCCTTCCACATTTCATTCCCTATTCAAATTTTATCTGTGGAAAAGCCCAATTATAGATCAATGGAGAAAGCTGTAGGCAGTTTCCTCCTCATTTCATTCCCTCCAATTTCAAATCGTCTGGAAGAGCCATCCAATTCCTTGCAGTGGTGTGTTTCATTGGCAAACGGTTTGTAATCTCATTCCAAGCCAGCCACTCCATATCAACCGCTTTGCAAGCCACTCGCCAAACCCGCTCGGCAAGCGGAGCAAGTGGTGAAGAGAGATGCTTCTCGGCCGTGGACCAGGTAGGGTTCAGGTGCACCCCCTACCATAACTGACAAGATTGTATATTTCTGAAGCCTTGAGATGTCCCGAGCATGAATTGGGAACCTTTTTCAGGTCAGGTCAGGTATGGGAGCATGTGCCAGAACACCGTGTCGCTGCGTCCACTTTCCGCCGGTACTCCAGGGGCCTCCGTCTGGCCATCCCCCAGGCAGATGCCAGGCCCATCCCCATCTACTTGAGATGATGGTCAACCTGCTGCAACCACGAGGCACGTGGTCGGCCCACTGGCCTCCTCCACTCATAAGACTCCCTCGCTGAGAGAATCTGGTGAGCAGGATCAGCGTCAGGAAAACGAGCCACATGTCCATACAGCCGCAACTGACGCTCACGGACGATGCAGGTAACAAATCTCATCCGAGTCTCTCTCAGCAACCTCTCGTTGGACACAAAATCCGACCAGCGACAGCCAAGGATTCTCCGAAGAGACCTGGTACCAAAGGAATTAAGTCTCCATCTCAGATCCTTGGTCAGAGTCCAAGTCTCGCATCCATAGAGCAAGACTGGAAGTACCAAGGACCTGAAGACTCGGACTTTTGTCCTCCCGCACAGGTACTGGCAGCACCACACCCCATGATCCAGTGAATCCATGACTCCCCAGGCCCGACCCAGACGTTTATTGACCTCTGACTCACAGCCGGCAGAGACATGAATATCACTGCCAAGGTAAGTGAATCTCTCCACGACCTCAACATCCTCACCACGAACAGACACAGACAGGACAGCAGCATCCAAGATGTCACCGAAAGCCTGGATCTTAGTTTTGACCCAAGAAACCTGTAATCCCAGTGGCTCCGACTCCTCATTCAGCACCACGCAGGCCCCCAAAAGGATATCTAAAGTATCCGCAAAGATGACTGCATCATCTGCAAAATCAAGGTCTGAGATCTTGACATTCCCAAACGATGCACCGCAGCTTGTTCTCTCCGACATCCTCCCTAAAATCCAGTCCATACAAGTGCTGAAAAGTGTGGGGGCCAGTACACACCCCTGATGAACTCCAGTAACAACTGGAAATAAGTCAGAGATGGTACCACCACACTTCACAGCACTCTCAGTACCAGAGTAGAGTTCAAACATCAGATCGATCAGTTTTGGTGGCACCCTAAGAAGACCAAGAATCCTCGAGAGGACATCCCGATTCACTGAATTGAATGCTTTACAAAGATCAACATAGGCTGCAAGCAGCCCCTGCAGAAACTCTCGTCTGCGTTCGGTGAGGACACGAAGAGCAAGGATACGGTCAATCGTTGACGTCTTTGGTGTAAAGCCTGACTGCTCTGGACGCTGGTGTTCAGGCAGATGGTAGCGAACCCTATCAAGAATTATCCGAGCAAAGACTTTGCCCGGCACTGAGAGCAGCGTTACCTCTCGGAAGTTGTTGCAGTCTTGGCTATCACCCTTCCCTTTCCAGAGAGGGACAGCAAGGCCCCTCTTCCAATCAGTTGGGATGATGCCTGTGTTCCAGGCAGAGCACAAAACTGCATGCAACGACACGAGTGCAGCATTTCCACCAGCCTTGAGAAGTTCAGCATGGATGCCACAGATCCCTGGAGCTTAACCCAATTTCAACCAGTTCACCGCAGCCTGTGTTTCCACAAACGAAGTTGGACCACAGTTGATTCGCGGGTCAGCAACAGGGATTGTAACACCCTTGACGTCCAACTCGACAGCTGTGGGATCAGCCTGGTACAACCGCTCAAAGTAACCGGCCCAGCGGGCCATCACTTCAGACTCCTCTGTCAAGAGCCTATCACTCTCCGCTCGAACTGCAGTGCTCCGAGGGATGGGCTTGGATGAATGCAATGCGCGAATTCCCCTGTAAGTGGGACGAGAATCACCTGTCCACAGGTGATGCTCTACCCCCTCACAGATTCCTCGCACATAGGCCTCCTTGTCCACCCTCAGTGCACGTACAGTTTTACGCCTCAGCTCCCTGAACAGCTCAGCTCTGCCATTCAGCCTGGCCCTGCGACTCTGGTCAATGGTATCCAGTGTCCCTTGAGAAACAAAATTCTTCTTTGCCCTGCGGTGAGCTACAAGACATCCACTGGCAACATCAAGGACGGTGGTCTTGAAGGCACTCCACAACTCTTCAGGACCCCCCAAAGCACCCAGACCCCCCAAGTGTCCACACAGCCTGTTTGCAAACATCTCAGCTACTCTCTCATCCCTGAGCTTGCCAACATCCAGCCGAGGCTGGGATGGTACCATTCTCCAGGATTTAAGGTGCAGCTTTAGAGTTGCTACAACACGCCTGTGGTCAGTGTTGAGGAACTGAGCACTCCGGTAGACCCTGCAGTTCTGGATCATCCTCCAGCGACCGTCAATGAGGACATGGTCAATCTCCTTTGCCGCACCGTCAGCGTTGGAATACCAAGTCCAGCGATGTGCTTGTGGGCGCTGAAACCATGAACCAGCCACCCGAAGTCCATGACTTCTTGCAAAGTCAAGGAACTGAGTGCTATTCCGGTTCATAGTTCCTGACCCATGGGGACCAACACACGTCTCATAACCATCCCTATCAGTTCCAGTCGATGCATTGAAATCCCTCAAGACTAGAAGTGTATCTCTTCTGGGGCACTGATCAACCACAGACTCGAGCGTGGCGTAGAATGCATCCTTCACGGTGAAATCACTCGCCTCAGTCGGAGCATAAACAGAGACCAGGGAAATGACACCTAAGGAGTGACGAATCCTTAATCTCATAATACGCTCGTTGACCGGTGTTACCTCAATTATCATTGGGGTCAGTCTATTGGACACAGCGACAGCAACTCCTTGAGTATGGTAACCATCAGAGCGACCAGACCAATAGTAGGTATTAACCACCCACCATTATCTCGCCGCAATTCGGTCTCCGAATCTCAGAGAGAGCTGCAATCCCGATGTCCAAACGCTTGAGCTCAGATGATAACAGAGACAGGTGATCATCCTCTCTTAGGGATAGGATGTTCCAGGTACCCACCCGAAGGGACCGCCTCAGGTTAACCCAAGGAGACCGCCGTCTGGTGGACGACACCTCAGCACCACTCCGACACACTCTCCCACAATCTGACCCAGGGATGTTAGCCCATGGTTTCCCTCCTATAATCGAAGATTGGGGGTCCTGAAGGCTTTGCCCCAATCCCGTCATCCGGTGCGCTGCCCTGCGAAGGGAAGCTGCACAGGAGGTACTCCCAAGGAGTGGGTTTTCAGATTTTTTTGCGTTTTGTGTTTTGCGGAATGAAGGGTTTTACGGTGGCAAGAGTGCAAATCCTGCCACCAACCTCCTCATAAAAAAGTAACCCAACTGCAGGAGGACGTCTGTAGACACAGTTGGGCACTAGATATTGATGGCCGTTGGCTCACAAGGAGCTCCTCCGCCCTTTTTCAGGGAAGTACCATAAAAGTGAGAATCGTGGGTCTGCGTCAAACGTGAATTCCAAACAAGAGTAAACATGTTTTTTAGGAATCTCAAAATCATTAAAACCCACATATTGTTCATCATATTCAAGTTTATTACCTCCACCACTGAAGGTGGAGGAGGTTCTGTTTTCACCCCTGTTTGTTTGTGTATAGGATATCTCAAAAAGTTGTGGACGGATCTGAATGAAGTTTTGTGGACAAGTTGGGTGTTTGACAAGGACGAACTGATTAGATTTTGTTGAAGATCCAGATCCTGCCACTGGAATTTTTTAATGAAACGTAAGACCAAGAAGGAACCCGAAGAAGTAAAGAGCAAATATGGAGTCGTCAGGAGGAACCTCGATATGATTCAGGTTTCAGCCGCGACTCCATGACCCTCAAACCCATCCAGGCACAGCCAAGTGAGACTTACAGAAAAACATTCTGCAAGAATTCACTTCTCCTTGGTGAGATTGATAATGATAGAGAGGAATAGCGAGTTAAAGATAAAAGGGATGAAAAAGCAAGAATTAGCATGAATAAAGAGAATTGTGAAAAAAACAAAGCAAGAAATGTGAAAGAAACAAAGATGTCCTTCGCCATGACACGAGGCATGGGAAACACTTGATAACTCGGAGCAACAAGCACCGTGGAACCGAGTGTGCTCTCCTCTCTCACACTCAAACTCGAGGAAAATAAAACAAAGACATGGAGAGGGACAAAATAACAGAGAGAGAGAGAGAGAGAGAGAGAGAGAGAGAGAGAGAGAGAGAGAGAGAGAGAGAGAGAGAGAGAGAGATAGAGAGATAGAGAGATAGAGAGATAGAGAGATAGAGAGATAGATAGAGAGAGAGATAGAGAGATAGATAGAGAGAGAGAGAGAGAGAGAGAGAGAGAGAGAGAGAGAGAGAGAGAGAGAGAGAGAGAGAGAGAGAGAGAGAGAGAGAGAGAGAGAGAGAGAGAGAGAGAGAGAGAGAGAGAGAGAAAAAAGGGTGGAAGGTAGCACCATCACAAACAACACAAGATGAGAACCTTCACACAGCAATGCTTGGTGATTACATTCGTGTGACAGCAACTGGGGAGGGACAGAGAGAGAGTGAGAGAGACAGAGAGATACAGAGGGAAAGAGAGAAAATATATATATATATATATATATATATATATATATATATATATATATATATATATATATATATATATATATATATATATATATATATATATATGTACATATATATACCGGGCGTAGTAGCGTGCGCCTGTAATCCGGCAACTCGGAGGCTTGGGTTGGAGGATCGCTTGAGGACGGGAGCTTGAGGACTGCGCTGGGCCGCGCTATGAGAGGGTGTAGGGCAGCCCGGAATCATGGCGAAACCCAATCCTTTTCCCTGTGTCGTAAGAGGCGACCAGGGTTGCGTCAGGAAGGGCATCCGGCATAAACCGATGCCAAATCAATATGTGGATCATAACGGATGATCCGCTGTGGGGACCCCGAACGGGAGAAGCCGAAAGTCGAACAACATATATATATATATATATATATATATATATATATATATATATATATATATATATATATATATATATATATATATATATATATATATACATACATATACATATACATATATATACAAGCAGTGAATGGGAAGTTCACCATAACATGCAATGTCCAACTCTGATTCCCGCTTTGAGTTATTTGCGCCCTCCAGTGTCCGAGTCCTGCCGGCACAACTCACGTGTGTTCACCTCATCCTTCGGGTCTGTCGATCCTTCGATTCTCATCACGGTGTCCTTATGTACGAAGGCTCGTCCAGATGATTAAAGAGATCAAAGGAAATCTTACCCGAAACACAATCTTCATGAGTTTTAATCAACCTGATTATGATCGGCTCCACACGTTTACAACCGCTCTGGACATGAACACCTCGTTCACTCAGAGTTAAATGGAGGACGGGACGATGGAAACACACAGCTCATCACATATCACCCTCTCTACACGTCGCTCTCGAGGGTTTATATTGTAACACAGAATAATCCCGTGTCTTCCAGGAAATGCGATTCCAGTCTATTCTGGAAGTTTCATCTGAGAACATTCCAGCACCTTCACGAATCTCAATTGACAGTTTAGAGAACAATCCCACCATCTGGAGTTGAAATTATTTCATGACATCAAACAGTTGATGTTGTCTCCCTGTAATTCCAACAATGTGTGTGTGTGTGTGTGTGTGTGTGTGTGTGTGTGTGTGTGTGTGTGTGTGTGTGTGTGTGTGTGTGTGTGTGTGTGTGTCTGCGACCGCCGTTTCTCGACGACCGCCGGTCCGATCTGATTTAAACTTGCCAGGAGTATTGCCGGGGTCTCGGGGATGTGCCTTTTCAAGGTTTGATATCAATAGGACGAGCGGTTCCCGAGCTACGGCCATTTATCTGTCGACCAATGACAGGATACGGTGCTATGACATCACGAATGATGTCACAATTAATATTTATTTATTTATTGTTTTTTTTGCATGATTTATGTCACAATTCTTCTTCTTCGTTTGTTATGACGTCACAATCGACGCTGGGGACCTAAGTATGTGCATTTTCAAGGTTTGATATCGTTATTTATCCGTTTCAGCTGTTTCCCAAGTGTTTCCCAATGTTTGAAAGCTGTTTTTTTTTTCCCCAAGGTTCGAATTAATTGTTCAAAAAATTATTAATTAATCCAAAGGTTTGAATTTTCCCAAGGGAAACAGCTGTTTCCCAAGGGTTTGAAAGCTGTTTTTTCCAAAGGTTTGAATTAATTGTTGTGCTTGGTAGACATTTGTGAATACATTTACAGAGAGAGGGGTGAGAGAGGAGGGGAGAAAGAGGAGGAGGGAGAGAGGGGGCGAGAGAGGCGGGCAAGAGAGGGGGCGAGAGAGGGGGACGAGAGAGGGGAGGGAGAGAGGGGGCGTGAGAGAGAGGGGCGTCACAATGCAACAGAGGGGGAGAGAGGAGGAGGCGAGAGAGAGGACTGGAGAGGGGGGGATGAGAGTGGGGGGGAGAGAGAAGGGGGGAGAGAGGAAGGGCGAGACTAGGGGGGAGAGAGGGGGGAGAGAGAGGGGGGCAAGAGAGGGGGGCGAGAGAGGGGGGGCGAGAGAGGGCTGCACATACTGGCACTCACCTATGGGCACGCACCTATGGGCCCGCAATAGTAATTTACATTTCCATGCAACACAAAACACACATGTCACCTCAATTTTAATCATTCATTTCCATGCATTTACAAGTATTTAAATTTACCACATGGAGCTTTTAACTGACAAATAGTGAACCTCTGGAAACATTCTATGTGATGTCCACTCCTCTCTGTGATGACATCAGGGATAAGTTTGCACGTTTCTATCATCTGGTCGATTGAACCCAGATGTTGAAAGGGTCTTTGCTTACATATCTCCTTCAACCCAGAAATAATATAATACACTTTAATTTCATGAACAATATGTGGGTTTTCAATGATTTTGAGATTCTGAAAAAGCTGGTTTCTCTGGTTTGGAATTCACGTTCTGGATCGACCAGATGATTCACGTGCCTCAGAGCCACGATTCCCATTTTTATGGTACTTCCCTGAAAAAGGTTCCCAATTCATGCTCGGGACATCTCAAGGCTTCAGAAAAATACAATCTTGTTCAGGGTGTGTTCAGTTATCAAGTTTCTAATGGAGTGCTTACCAAGTGGCTTAAGCACTCAAGCAAGCACCCCATTGTTAACGGTTGCTAAGGAACAGCTAGCTTGCTGCTTGGTAACGGAACACGTCACAGAAGACAGGGATGGGCACGCGTTTCATCCGCACCCGTGAGCCCGAACAGTCCACAAGAAACAGTAACTCTCCAATACATGACATACCTTAACATCAAGTTACATCATCATCCTTCAAGTACTCCAGTGGGTTAGATAAATGCTGACAGAATGGCGACAGGTATGAAAACTTGTATTTGAGCTTTCTCACCTGTGTTTGAATCTGGATGAAGTGCATTGTGGAGCAAACAATGAAATCTGTTATTTTTGTGACCCCCTCTTGTAACTGCTGTACGAAATTTGTGCTGAAAATTATTTTAAATATATCAATGTCATCTTTACGAAAATGGAGCGAAGTATTTGTTATCTTGTCCGAGACAATGCATCAACGGTTCACGAAACTCAGCTGTACTTTCCTTTGTATACATGACTGGATCGCGATACCGATGAGCTCACAATGAGGAGAGAATGAGTAAAAACTAGAGGGTTTAAAATTGAGCCAAGGCCGCCAAGTGTTTGCTCTGCAGCTCAAGGTACATCACCGAACAGGATTGGTCCAGTGCTATCACGTGCCAACCACAGAACAGACCAGTGACGACAGGTTTACCCTATCTTTCTTTCTGTATTTATAACGGAGCAAGTGTTTGTGATTATTTATGTATGTTGGTGGTATACCCGCAATGCACCCATTGGTTGGACAGCTTACCTGACGTCACCCACACTTGTCTCCTGAAATGCTTTAACTGAAGTAGCCAGAGGTACCAAAAGACCAACCCCCCCGGAGGACCCAAAACAACCCTGAGAACCCAAAATACCCTGAAGACCCATAAACACCCAAAAGACTCAAAATACCTAAAAGACCCAGAAGACCTATAAGAACCCACAGATCCAAACGACAGAGAAGACCCTGAAAGACCGAAAAGTTCCCAAAAACCTAAAAACCCTGAAATAACCAAAAGACCCCAAAATACCTAAAAGACCCCGAAGACTTAAAACACCCCAAATACATTTAAAGACACCAAAGACTTCAGAGACCCAAAACACCCTGAAGACCATAAATACCTGAAAGCCCAAAAAGACCCCAGACCTCCAAGACCCCAAAAACTCAAAAGACCCTGAAGATCTTTAAATACCCAAAAGACACCGAAGATCCAAAAATACCCTGAAGATCCAAAAGACCCCAAGAAACCAAAACACCCCGAGTTCTGAAAAGACCCTGAGGACCCCAAAGACTTAACATACTCAGAGGACTCAGAGGACCCAAATAACCCAGAGAATCCAAATGACCAGAGAACACAAAAGACGAGAGCCCAAAAGACCCAGAGAACCAAAAATACAGAGAGAACTCAAAATACCGAGAAGACCCAACGGGACTATCTGGGACCCATGGAAATTCTGCATCATGTAAAATGCGACTTCAGTTGCCAACCACCCCCCCCCCGCCCCCACCCCCACCAACTTCGACAAACATAAAGTGAGGTCTTCTGGATATTTGGGGTGTTTGGTTTTTGGGGCTTCAAGGTATTTTGGGGTCTTTGGGGTCTTTTCGGTATTTTGGGTCCTCAGGGTCATTTAGTTATTTTGGGTCTTCAGGGTCTTTTGGGTATTTGGGGTCTGTGTGGTGTTTTGGGTCTTTATGATCTTTTGGGATCTCGGGGTTGTTTTTGGTCTTTTAGGTCCTCAGGGGTGAACGGGTTTGGGTTCTCTGGGTGATTTAGGTGAAGTATTTCAGGTTAAAATTGTGAGTGTTGTCAGGTCAACTGTCCACCAATGGGTGAAAAGTGGATATACATACATAATCACATACACTTGCTCCAACATATATATATATATATATATATATATATATATATATATATATATATATATATATATATATATATATATATATATATATATATATATATATATATATATATATATATATATATATATATATATATATATATATATATATATATATATATATATTTCATGACATCAAACAGTTGATGTTGTCTCCCTGTAATTCCAACAATGTGTGTGTGTGTGTGTGTGTGTGTGTGTGTGTGTGTGTGTGTGTGTGTGTGTGTGTGTGTGTGTGTGTGTGTGTGTGTGTGTGTGTGTGTGTGTGTGTGTGTGTGTGTGTGTGTGTGTGTGTGTGTGTCTGTCTGTCTGTCTGTCTGTCTGTTTGTCTGCGACCGCCGTTTCTCGACGACCGCCGGTCCGATCTGATTAAAACTTGCCAGGAGTATTGCCGGGGTCTCGCGGATGTGCCTTTTCAAGGTTTGATATCAATAGGACGAGCGGTTCCCGAGCTACGGCCATTTATCTGTCGACCAATGACAGCATTTATCTGGCGACCAGGGTTGCGTCAGGAAGGGCATCCGGCGTAAAACATGTGCCAAATCACAATGCGGATCATACGGATGATCCGCTGTGGCGACCCCTAACGGGAGCAGCCGAAAGAAGAAGAAGAAGAAGAATAAGAAGATATATAGTCAGAAGTAGCGCCCGATTTGTCAGTTGATTGTTTGTTTGCCATTTGTATTGTTGTACAAGAAGGTAGAAATAAATGAATGACATGTTTATGTAAGTATTTATTCAAGAAAAAATTATTACGGAACTGCACCAAGCTGTTTTACTTGCAATTTTCAAAGTGCCCTCCCTCGTGATCGATGCACAATTGCAGCTGAGCAGGCACAGAGCGGCACACACGCCTGCAGAGTTCGATATCAATTTCCTCAAACTTTGCAGTGATTTGAGCCTTTAATTCCTGAATGGTGCGAGGCTTTTCACGATAAACAAGGTCTTTCATGAGTCCCCAAAGAAAGAAATCTGGAGGTGTAAGATATGGGGAGCGTGCCGGCCACTCGATCGGACCGTGGCGGCCGATCCACTTTCTGGGAAATTTTTCATCAAGCCACTGATGAACATAACGTCCATAATGAGGCGGAGCTCCATCATGCTGGAAATAAGAGTCCTGATCTTGTACCCTGGCCCAAAAGAAGGTTTGCAGCATATCCAGGTAAATTTCTGCAGTGACAGATCCCTCAAAGAAAAAGGATCCAATTATTCCAAATGGAGATATGGCTGCCCAAACTGTCACTCCAGGTAAATTTACCTCCTTCTCAACTGTCACTCTTGGGTTATTCGCAGCACAGTCGACACAATTGTGTCTGTTAGGCCGAAGTCACATTTGCTCTACGGCGAGAATATGGCGGCCGTACGCCCTCTGAATTGACAGAAACGTGAGGCGGCCGCAAAGTTTCTGCGGTGGCCTCAGGGTGGCCCTACGCCATTTGGCTATCTTTTACAGGCCGTAGGGGTCGCCTTGGAATTATAACGCAGAGTTATAACTTTTTTAATTTCTACGTTCGCCGCAGCAATTTGACAAGCCGAAAAAAAAAAACTGGTAAAAAAAATAAATTAAATTAAATTAACCCATTCGTTACTGTCCGTCTGGCCACACATTCGCCTTAGGGCCCCTCTACGGTCGCCTTGCGGGCACCTTGAGGCGACCTTGCGTCTGCCTTGAAAATTATATGGCCACCGCAGGGCCCGCTTAAGGTCACCGTGCGACATCAAATCAAAGACCGTACGGCAACACCACGTTTTTGGTCTCCACAATTTCTTAATACGCCGTGCAGCTCCCCGAAAAATAAAAACATATGTAACTGCTACATTGTGTGACCGTGGAAATACTGCGGCCGCCGTATAATTGTTAGTGGCCGAAGATTTTGGAGACCCCACAGCCGGTGTGGCAAATGTGACTTCGGCCGTCATTGTGCCATTAAGCTTAAAACATGCCTCATCTGACAACCAGATGTTGTCGAGCATTGTGTCCTCTTCGTGAAGTTTCGCGAAGAACTCTTCACAGAATTGAAGACGGTGGTCGTCATCTCCATCATGAAGGGCATGCAGTAAGCTTGGAATGTAAGGTTTCCATCATTTCTGGTGAAGGATCCGGATAACACTTGATTGGCTCACTTCCAACTCTGCAGATAAATGGCGAGTTGACTTTTGCGGACTTTGTTCCAGTCTTCTAATGGCTTCTTCAGCCTGAGCTACATTCTTTGCCGTTTTCGGACGACCGGACTTCTTTGAAGCGGCTACCGACCCTGTTGCTTCAAATTTCTCGACAAACAATCATATGTTTCTTCCCTGAAGTGGGTTAATATCGAATTCCTGAGCCAAACGGCATGCCGCCATCGTTGGTTGTTCATTACATTTGTAGTAATGTTTCACGGCCGCAATGCGTCAATTCATTGAAAGGTAATTCATGGTTCAATTTGGTGCAAATTCAGTAACTTTCCAAACTCGCAGCAATAACCTGCAAAACAAAATCAAAAATCAAAAATAAATTACGAAAATTAATAATCTGCAAGACAATTATTAACATCATGACTTCCCAGAAAGAATCTGACAGCCGAAAAAACAGAAATCGGGCACTACTTTTGACTCACCCTGTATATATATATATATATATATATATATATATATATATATATATATATATATATATATATATATATATATATATATATATATATATATATATATATAATAGTAAACCTGCTATCACTGGTCTGTTCTGTGGTTGGCACGTGATAGCAGTGGACCAATCATGTTCGGTGATGTACCTCAGGCTGCGGAGCTCATACTCAGCGGCCTTGGCTCCACGTTTTAACCCCTCTAATTTTTGTTCTTTCGCTCATGATAGCGAGCTAAAAAGTCTTGCGATCCGGAGTCATGTATATTAAGTACGATATAGCTGAGTTTCATGGACCGTTGACGTGTCGTCAAGGATACAACACTCAGCTCCATTATAGTATAGATGTTAAATTTAAAGATGGAACGGTAAATTTACAATCACTTCCCCCTTTCTTCACTACCCAATGTGCATTACAACATTGGGCCGACGTCAGCTGCGTCGTTGGGCCCACGTCAGAAAACAACGTTGGGCCGACGTAATTTTGGCCCAGGGGAACAACGTTGGGTCAACGTCAGAAGGAAACATTGGCCCGCCGTTGGGTTGATGTCGGAAGCATTGGCCCGACATTGGAAGGGAGTGTTAGTCCCACGTAATTTGGTCCCATCGGGCCAACGTTGGGCTGATGTCGTATTACCCTAAATGAAGTAGTAAATTTATCCACACAGTATCGAGCATCAAAGAACAGTTGTCAATGTTTTTATTCCAAATCAAAAACAAAACAAATCTTCAAAAATTTAAAGTAAGCAGACAAGTAAAACAAGCAACAAAATCAGGAAGAAAACAACGTATTAAAATGATACAACATGCCCTGAAACATTTTAACATTTCCATCTAATTAATTTCTTTAATGTCCTTGATCTTCTTTCAACGCCACACATTACCACTCCTAAACCACTGCAGGGCCATGGAATCTGTGGGGGAAGAAAATATGAACAAAAGTCGGACAAACATTCATGCATCCACTTTCAAGACCATGACCAAAGCACAAAACCGTACACATTTAGCACCCGCTGACCAAATATACCACGTACTTGTAAAACACGGTGATGCAGTATTCAAAAATATCCCTGTATCCAACAAAGTTGTGTTTCTTGCGTTGTATTGCAAAGAAAGTTACTTCTTCTTTGGGAGCTTTATCCCTCATGCGTGGGTCTCCACACCGACAACCAGTTGGGGTATCCGTGGAGAGATAATCCCTGCCATACTTCAATCGCCACAAGGAAATCTCCAACAAACCTGGGATCGGTCATCATGCTCCTGGATGCAGACTGAAAGGGTAGAAGACAGTACATCATATAAGTTAAGACGCAAAATGAAAAGAGAATTAACACAAGTGATTTCATACTTTCTCACATGTTCCATCTGTACAAACTATATTGTCGTGACATGTTTGCCTAATACTTCCCAATCCTCAAATGAGGATGGCTGTATCTCCTGGGACAAATGATCAGCCTCGGGCTGATCTTGTCGCACGTGAGAAGGACAATGATGAGTCGTTGCTTCTTGGTTTGCTGCAGCGTCCATCATCGTTGGAGGTGGTAATTCCAAAGCAGCTAAACAAGTAAGGAATGGAGGGTAAACAGGATGCTGGCAAAGAGTTCCAAAGTGATGCAGTATGGGGAAAGAAACCAGAGAGGATACCTCATCACCATGGTTTAAATCACACAAGCGATGCGAAACAAACACTGCCGTCATGTTGTTGATCTCACAATCAACTCGCACTCTCGGCTTTCTCGCTCTCACGATAATAAATTTGCGTGCTGGATGTCAGATGGTTTGCTCTACAGATGTGGATTTGAATAATGGCAAGTGGATTAGAACCCAGCATAACAAGCTTTATTTAAATTTACGAAAATTTCTTCAAAATAAATTTAAATACAATAAAACAAATAACATTCAAAGAACAAAATCCAATAATCATTCAAAGAAAAAAATGAACTCCGCATTCAAATCAAATCAATCTTCATCAACAGCATCACTGTCTGAAGGGACATCAGAAAGGGCTTCATCAACGATAATCGTGGCCTTGGCGCCTGTAATGGTATGAGAAACTGAATTAATAAAATATGTATATTGAATTACGCTCTCTTCCTCTCCCCCCCGTCCCCACCCATGTCCCACTCCATCTGCACGTGTCATGTGAAGTTTGGCCTCGTCACTCCGGGCACCAAAGGTGCTTAGTGATGTTCCATGCCAAAGGATACGAGTTATGAAAAGGAGAAAACTTTGAGATTGCCCTTTGCTTTCTTATCCGTTAATTTGTCTGGGTCACATCTCAGGCACCTTTTGAGCTGGGAAGCTGATATTTGGAGACAATATAGTGTCCATGTGCTTTAGCAAATTCCCGCAGACATCACACATATTAAGATTGGAATCAAGAAAATTAGGATTGGCAAAGAAACTTAAATGATCAAGTTTCTTAATTACCTTTCATGCATGCAGTGAGCTGTTCCATTGAAGCTTCCCCTGGATTTGTTCCCAACTTTGAGAGGATGCCTTAATGACAAAATGATAATAATGACCACCAGCACGTTCCATCCATCCATTGCGCCCATACTCTGTGCAGAGCGTTGGTGCTGCCTCAGCAGTTTCCTTGGTTATTGGATACAATCCTGGACAGGTCAACAGCAAGTGGGATTTGAATTCAGGATCCTAGGATCCCAAGCCCACCACCCTCACCATTAAGGCAACACCAGGCACCAGCAAGTTTCTGCACATTAATTGTGCTGGGAGTGTTGAGTAGTGTCCAGACATCTTTTGACAAACAAGGAAAGTGGGGCCCGAGAATGCCGAATAAACTTTGAACGTGGCACTGTGGTGTCCCACTGTTCACGGCCCATTCTCTCAGCTTATCCCTGATAGTTAGTTGTTCTTGATCAGACTCGGATGAGTCGTCTTCACCTTGCCATTCACAATCACTTAACGTTAACTCTTCTGAGTGACGAAAATGCCTTGGCCTTGAATTTCGTGTTCAGTAAACAAAATTCTCTGACTCTGCACTGCATCACTATCAACGAAAGGTTGTTCACAGGAGCGTTGTGACAATGGTTCTGGGACCTGCAAAAGAGATTTCATGATCTCCTTTGCCTTTTTCACGGCATGACGATGGACTGTTTTATCACAGTATATCTTTCCCCTCGCTGCCATGGTAACCAATTTCAACTGAACTATCGCAATGAATAAAACTGAATAAAATGTAAACAATAACAGACAGATGATGCAATTTGCAGCTTCTTTTCAATAGCACAAACGACTTTTCACATGTAAGACACCAAAACATCCACAATCTGAAAACAGAAGACAATACAGTGAAACTTCGTTTAACCGCCAGCGCTGGGACACGGTCGTATATGGCGGTTATGCGAGGGTGGCGGTTGAGCGGGGGGTTGCCAGAAGGGATTGAGATGTCCGATAGAAATGTCACGGTCTGTCCGTGCCACTACACAGGCATCCACGTGCGCCTAACAACAGTCTTTTGAGTTTATTTTACCTTCTATTCCATCCTGTTTGGATCAAGGGATAAGAAATGGAAAACAAAAATATATAATATGTAAACTACAAGTACGCCAGACACAGGCCTATTCACATGTACGTACTATATTTGTTTCTGCAGACATGTTAAAAAAAACAGAGCTCAAAGTCATGGGCTCATAATTATTATGCGTATCATTTGCTTACGCCATGATCAAGAACTGAAGATCGTAAATTACAATCTGTACAAGTGTTTTGATTACCACTGAACACATTAGTCAAATTACAGGACTGGTGAAATGGAAAGACCGACCAAAAATATAATAGAACTGTCCATACTGTGAAACAGGACATGACCACCACGAGCTCCGCACATAGAAGGCTATTGAGAACTTGTCAACATAGGCCGAGGCTGATGCTGATTTGAAGAAGTCTGTGATGGAAGTTTGCTTAGCGGTTGCCACAGAAACTCGGTCAATCTCAAACTGCAACTGGCGCGCCGCCTTCAAACCAGAATCAGTGGATGACGAGTGGGCCTCAAGGTACCTGAACATGAGATCGATTGTGGCTTTGGCCTCAATGGATGAAGGTGGGCGTGGCACTTCAACGTCATCGTCGGCATCATCATCGCCATCTGTGGTGTCTGTGCACGCAAGTTCAACAATTTCCTCATCGTTGAGGTCTTCCCCAGTGACTATGGATGAATCCACACTTTCGAACTCTTCAGGGATCATCAGCCTCTCGGCGGGTATGCTGCACGCCTCTGCCATTCGCTCGAAGATGTTGCCATAATCTCTGTCCGTCGACGTTGCGGGGATGACAGGGATGTCAGCTGACGCAATAGTACCTGTACTCGCTGTGCGAAGTATTTTCATGTGCTTCCAGCAGTTAAAGATTGTCGATTCTTCAATGTCATCCCAAGCCATCTTCAAGAAACGAATTTCCTCATTCAGTTGTAAATCTGGTGTGCGTCCAGCATCGTCGACATCAATTAAATGCCTAATTTGCCGTCGACGGTTGTGCGCTTTGAAAGCCTTGATGATACCTCCGTCCATCGGCTGTAAGTGGCTCGTTGTTGTCGGCGGCAGGAAATGCACTTTAACATTGGTCAAAGTGCTCTGGCCCTGGTCGTGAGATGGCGCGATGTGGCTTGACGCATTGTCAAGCAGCAACAGTACATTCCGATTTTCTCGCTTCATTCTCCGATCGAATTGAAGTATTCACTCAGAGAAGATGACGGCCATCACCCAGGCCTTTTTGTTTGCGAAGTAATCCAGATAAAAATCTTGGCGGAAGTGGAGAAAGGATCGCGGTTTCTATGCATGTCCTATGACAAGCGGCTTCAGCTTATCCGTGCAGTCAGCATTTGACGTAAGCGCCAGCGAGATGCGAGTTTTTGCCTTTTTAATGCCTTTTGTGGTCGATTCGACAGTAAAACACCGTTCAGGCAACATCCGATAGTACAACCCCGTCTCGTCCATGTTGTATACATCTCCGAGATGATACTTCGCAATCTCGGCCATCGTCTAACTGCACCCCTCACGGATTGTTCCTTCGTCGGTGCGGGCGCTTTCACCGCTGATGGCTCTGTTGCATCTGCTGAATCGACGTTTGAAGCGCTGCAGCCAACCATTGGAGGAACCAAACTCGCCGATGGACATGACCTCACCGAAGAACTTAGCCTTTGTTTGTAGTATGTCCTCGGTCACAGGGAGATTTTTCGCACGAACACCCGAAAACCACAGATACTGTACAATGCCTTCTCCATATGCTCATGACGAGCGTGGCGCAGCATCTTAGCGGATGACAAAATATCATCAGTCGCACTTATCCATTTTGTGGCATCGGCGACGATATCGCCAACTGTCCGGCGCTTAAGTTCAAGTTTCCACAGAAGAGAAAAATGATTAGCAATCTCTTGCTGGCTCGCAGACGAGTTCTCCTTTGCGTATTCGCATATCATGCGTTTCTGATCGAGTGTTAAACACAATCTCGGCCTCTTTCTTCCAGACATTCTGAACGAAATCTGTGAACTGAGCAGTCTCAATGCACGGCGTGAAGCAGACGGGACCAGCACGTGCTCCCGCTGACCATTCACCAATGATGACTAAGGATATTTTTAGATGATTGCACAATATTCGTGATGTGGCGAAGTACAACCGATCGCCGGCGGTTAGCCACAGCGGATACATGAGCGTGTTTTTCATTGTTCTAAGTACTTATGTACTGGGAAAATGTTGGCGGATGGGAGTGGCGGATCGTAATTGAAAAATGCATTATGGAAATTGGGAAACCCTGATTTCCAGGCAGAAGGCGAGGGTGGGTGGTGGTTAAAAGGGGGGCGGTTAATTGAGGTTACACTGTCGTTATATTTCAGAATTGCAAATAATTATTTACAGTTTTCCATCCATTTCAATGTATACAAAGTTTATGAAGTGAAACCAATGTAATCATAAATGGTTATTTTGTCAATAGGGACTGGAAAAGTATGGAGACAACTTAAAGTCATCTATTTATTATGCATGCACTTGGAGGAGGGGGAAAGATTAAAGTGAAAAAAAAATGTGGGATGCGAGGAGCGGGGAAGGAAGGATGTGAGCAGTGTTTGAGGGTGGGGTGTGAAAAGCAGGGAGAGAGAGGGGTTGAGGCGCAGAAAAGGAGTGGTGTGAGGAGTGGAATGAAGAGGTAGGACGGAGGTGTGGGAGTTTACAGTACGTACATAATTCAAGGTAAGATGAAGGAATACACTACATGCGGACAAGTGTGTCTAAGTCGATGGTAAAACAAAACCACACACGTTCAGGAATGTGCCAGGGTAGGGTGAAGCAGGATGTCCAAGATGAGACAATCTCTGGTACAAACAGCCGATCTGTGAGATGCACAGGAGAAGTCAGAGGTCAAACCACAAATCAAGGAGGGGGGGGGGAGCAGTTTCTTTTAGTGTCTGGGATATTCATATAACCTTATTGTATGTTAATAACTATATATATTTGATACAGGCAAGTCAATATGAGTAAAGCTCCAATTCGATGTAATTGTGTCCATCAATGTACATCTTTTTCAGGCTCTTTCTCTCTCGTTCTCCTGGTCTTCTTTCCATCATCTACATTCTACAGTACATGCAAGAGAAGAACACACACACACACACACACACACACACACACACACACACACACACACACACACACACACACACACACACACACACACACACACACACACAGTGTGTCGTCGACTTACGACCCATGCGACTTACGACTGATCGACTTTACGACCATGACCACTTTACGACCACGACCACTTTACGACTTTACGACCACGACCACTTTACGACCAGACTGCTCCGCGTCTCCGCCCACTCAGACTGCTCAGTTTCCGCCCCAGCGCCCGCCATTGTTGGCGTGTTCGCGTGGTCTCGGTAAAAATGTTACTTCAAACCCCCAAGATGTCCACCAAGAGGAAATTATCTTCAACTCCTCAACCTGCCAAGAAGGAAAGAAAGACCATTGATCTCGCCACGAAAATGCAGGTGATCAAACAGTACGAAGTCGGAAGGAAAGTGAATACGATCGCACGTGATCTTAAATTATCTCACTCTGCTGTGTCGACGATTTTGAAAGATAAAGAAAGGATTCGTGAAGCTGTGAAAGGTTCTGCACCCTTGTGATCGACGGTTATAACGACGCAACGGACCGGGCCCATCCACGAAATGGAGAAATTGCTGCATGTCTGGATGGAAGATCAGATCCAAAAACGGAAACCTTTTTCCTGTGGAGACGAAGGCGAGAAATCTATTTCATTAATGAGCCAAATGAGACGGACGGAATTATTTCGGGAACAGCGCCGGCTCCGCAGAAGCTGCGTGCGAGATCCGTTCCGTGTTTTGCAAACGGCCCAAGCGCGGACGATTGCATGATGGAAAGCCGGCGTTGAAACGATCGCTCCGCGGGACGCTGCGTGCGAGATCCGTTCCGTGTTTTGCAAACGGCCCAAGCGCGGACGATTGCATGATGGGAAGCCGGCGTTGAAACGATCGCTCCGCGGGACGCTGCGTGCGAGATCCGTTCCGGGTTTTGCAAACGGCCCAAGCGCGGACGATTGCATGATGGGAAGCCGGCGTTGAAACGATCCGTTTTTTGTATTTTTTATGTTTTATATTTTATTCATCGAGAATGTTTTTGTTACTTCTGTAAAATGTTTTCTATTTTTTTTGTATTTTTGTATGTTTTTGCAAATATTAAACCAATTGTACTGCAATATGCAGTGTTTGACTGAAACCTGACGGACGTAAAAACGTTATTCAGTCACAATAAAAATGTTTTTTCTTACCATGGTTATAACAATAATGAACAAAGAAAATGTTAATAAAATGACTTTCTGATGATTATTATATCATTATACAGTATAATATACATACGGTAATTTTTGCATAGGCCGATACACTATAAATAAAATTAAAATTTTTATGGTGGGGATTGACCGGAAGGGAATCCAACCCCATTTCCTTCGCAGTCATTTTACATGCAAGGCCGAAAGGCGGGGAAGTGAGGTTCTCGTCAATCTTTAGCGATTCCCAGCAGTTTACAAATAAGGCTTCACCAGAATGGTTATCCCCAGATGAGGTGGTTCGAGCCCAATATTTCATTTTCAAAAATTCCCAACAGAGAGACAAGGGCATCTCGCCCGCTTCCACCAGAAGGGCAGAAACAGGAGAGCTGGTAAAAAGGATCTAAACACACACGGATGACTTTAGACTGGACAATCTCCAGTTTTTTTCGATTGCTCATGGACATATCCCCAAGGACCAAGCCACCATAACCCAGATGAGAATGAATAATAGCGTTATACAACAGGAGAAGACGATCACGATGTGTTCCCCACTCAGTACCAGAAAGACAACGTAATAAATTGATGCCTTTAACACATTTACCAGTCAACATCTTTACACGGAGAGTCTAAGTTAATCCCTTATTAAAGATGACTCCGAAGAATGACACTTCAAAAGATAGTTTGAGGGTAGTACCATTAACTACCATCACTACGTCCTCAATCCTTTTCTTGCGGCAAAATATGATGAACTTGAACTTGTTGCCTGACAGCTTAAATCCCCAGTCTATGGCCCATTGCTCCACAAGACGGACATCATTCTGGAGCTTTTTTACCCGAAATGGATAAACTGTTACAACGGATCCACATGGCAATGCCATCAGCGAACAAAAATATCTTGCTGTGGAGCTTGGAATGTGAAACTACATCATTAATCATAATATTAAAGAGAGTTGGGCTTCGGCTGCTACCCTGGGGGATGCCCTTATCTGAATGAAAAATGGAGGAGAGGTTCTGATCGACCCTCAACTGAAAGGATCCATTAGAGAAAAAGTCCCAAATCCACTCAAACATTCTTCCGTTAATCTCGAGGTTGATTATCTTATTTACGAGGCCATCTTTACAAACTGAATCATATGCCTTTTGGATATCAAGGAACATTCCCAGAAGACTCCTGATTATTTAGGGATTTCCTAGCAACATTTGCCAGTGCTGTAATGTGGTCCATAACAAATCGTCCCTTTCTGAACCCGCTCTGGAATTTATACAGGAGGTTGTTCTTTTCCAGGAAGAAAACCAAGCAATTGCTCACAATCTTCTCCATTAATTTGCAGACAACTGAAATAAGAGAAATCGGACGATATGAAGTTGGGACTTTACTATCTTTCCCATTTTTAAGGATAGGGATTACAATTGAGTGTTTCTGATCAAAGGGAAGTTTCCCTAAAGCCCAAACCTTATTGAAGAGTCTAAGGATCACACCGAACACCATATCATCCAAGTGCTTGAACATGAGAAACGAGAACCGATATCGGCCTGGAGTGCTATTCCTTGCCTTCTGGATTGCCTGTTTAAGCTACCGAAGAGTGAAGTCGAGATAAAGTGAAGAATTTAGAGGCTGAACTGTGTTGGTGGTCTCCAGGAATTGATTTGCTTATTGGGGAGTATGAGCTTCCAACTCGTCATACTTTATGATGCCAACTCCACTTCCATGCCTGGTGTTGGCTTCATGGTTCGGGTGGTGGGCTTTGGATCCTATGGTTCGAAGTTCAAATCTTGCTTGGCTGTTGAATTAATACCAGGTGGGGTTAACTTGGCCTGTCATCCTTCTGAGGTCTGCAAAATGAGTACCAGTAGGCTGGTATACTGTGTTGGAGTGGTGACCCTTCCAGGATTGTGTCCAATAGCCAAGGAGATTGCTTAAGCAGCACCAATGCTCTGCACATTGTATGGTCCCAATCTCCTCTCCTCCACTTCCAGAAAAGAATTGGCCCAGGGCCTCTGCCTTGTCTAGATGTGAACAAAAGGTTTTGTTTTGGAAAATAACCGTCGGAATAGACTTCCATCCAGATTTAATACCCTGTATACTTTTTACTTTTCCTTGTGGTTGTAAGTGGGGTGTCCGAATTAACCGAAGAACAGAATAATTTCCAAGAGGCAGCCTTTGCTTGTTTAATAGTCCTTTGAGCATACACCCATTTCCTTTTATATTCCATGACATCCTCCAACCTAAGGATTCTTCTTAATCTTTTAACAGCTGCCCTTCTTTCCTGGATTGCTTCTTTGCAACCCTCATCCCACCAAGGGACTTTGATTTTCTAAACCCACTAGGCTTCTGTAAGTTGGAATTGTATCCCCAGCTATGTTATTCATAATTAGGACAATATTCCTCGTGAGGCTATCAATATCGCGATCGATAATCCCTTCCTTCACTTCATTGGAACATCGACATGGGAAAAGACCCCAGACTGCCTTGAAAAAGTTCAAAGAAGCCATTCCTTGTGTGTCCTCAGGATCTCTTTCTAATTTAAAATTTGTGATCACTGGAAAGAGATCACTTCCTAGATTGTCATCACGGGCCTTCCAATCACATCTCGCTGCTTCAATTGATGAAATGAGAGTGAGATATAAAGGGGACATCTTCCCTGGAGACAGATTAATACATGTCCCCATTCCATCATTGAGGCCGAGGTCACATTTGTCACGGCGGCCGTGGGTCTCCAAAATCTATGGCCACGAGCAATTATACGGTGGCCGCAGTATTTCCACGGTCACACAATGAAGCAGTCACATATGTTTTTATTTTTCAGGGAGCCGCACGGCGTATTTAGGCCTAAGTCACATTGGTCACGGCGGCCGTGGGGTCTCCAAAATCTACGGCCACTAGCAATTATACGGCGGCCGCAGTATTTCCACGGTCACACAATGTAGCAGTCACATATGTTTTTATTTTTCGGGGAGCTGCACGGCGTATTTATAAATTGTGGAGACCGAAAACGTGGGGTTGCCGTACGGTCTTTGATTTGATGTCGCACGGTGTCCTTAGGGCATTCCTGCGGCGGCCATAGAATTTTCAAGGCAGATGCAAGGTGCCGACAAGGCGACCGCAGGGGGACCGCAGGGGGGCCCGAAGGCGAACGTGCGGCCAGACGGACGGTAACGAATGGGTTAATTTTTTTTTTTACCAGTTTTTTTTTCGGCTTGTTGAATTGCTACGGCGAACGAAGAAATGAAAAAAGTTATAACTCCGCGTTATAATTCCACGGCGACCTCATGGCCTGTAAAATATAGCCATACGGCATAGGGCCACCCTGATTCCACCTCGAAACTCTGCGGCCGCTTCAATTCAGAAACGTTTCTGTCAATTCAGAGGGCGTACGGCCGCCGTATCCTCGCCGTAGAGCAAATGTGACTTAGGCCTTAATACCACCATATCAAATTCATCAATCAAACCCTCAATACATTCACCATTTCTATCCGTGATTTTAGAGCCCCAAATAATGTGATGATTTGAAATCCCCACATACAAGGAACACTCCATCCCCCCTTCTAAAAGCCCCCCTGGAGCCTCTTGTTCCCCAATGGTTGGCAGGGATTGTAGAAATTTAGCATTGAAACCATTCCCCTTGAGCCATGGACCTTTTTGGCCAATCACATGCTTTGTAATATACACGCATCTACTATATATACTGTCGGACCCCGACATTCGCGGGGGATTTTCGGATTAGATTCCATAGGCAGACATTGTTGAAAAATGCCGCGAATGCCGGGTCCATGAATGTGAAGGTGTTGTTTTTAAAATTATTTATTTACTTATTTATTTATTTTTGTATGGTGTAGGCTCATGGAAGAGCGATAACACAACAAATCAAGACACGACATAACAAAGGGAACAGCAGGAGAAAGGGGGAAAAGCAACAGCAGAACGGAGGGATAAAGTCGATGGAGACGGACAAACAAGGGATGCAGGTAACGAGTTGGGGTAAGGGAGAACACAAACATGTGGACAATATGGATGTATAACCAAAATTGTGTTTGACCAGTTTGTGATTTTGTCAAGGTCTGAGGAGAGGGGAGAGTCTGATGCCTGTCTGTCAGAAGGATGAGAGAAGGCATGGCAGAGTGTGGAGTCATCAGTAAAGAGATAAAGAGGATTTTCCAAAAAGTGTGATCATTAATGAAGATTAGGAATAACATGGAGCCTGGACCACTGCCTTGGAGGTACTCCAGTCTTGACAGGGACAGGAGAGGAAAGGGTTCCATTGAGACCCATACATTGTCTACGAGAGGAGAGGAAGTCAATAATCCAAAGGTGGAGTTGGCCTTGGATTCCATAGGCAGACAGTTTGCAGGGCAGGGCAGGATGCCAGACTGTGTCAAAAGCTTGAGATATTTCCAGAGAGATGGCCCTGATCTCATATCTGATATTGAGGGCCTCCACCATTGTTGGAAGAGTGGAAGCAGCATGTCCAAGGTCGCGTGACCAGGTCTGAATCTGAATTGATGATCCAAGACGAGGTTGTTGGAGAAAAGGAATGATATTTATATTTTATGTCAACTGGATGACATGACCTTGCTGATAATTGGAGGTAAGCTAATTGGGCTGTCATTGAGGGGATCCGTTTTTGCGCCTTTTTATGCCTCCGCTGACAAAGTCACGAGATGCATAATGTTTTCGGATTGTCTGTCCGTCCGTATGTACGAACGTACATCCGTAAGTCCATTAATCCATTTGAACTTTGTGTTTTTTCTGCAACCGCTTATCCAATTGACACTAAATTTTCACTGTGAGTGACAACTTATGTGGAATGCTTTAACGATAATTATGACATCATACGTCATGTAGTGTGGCAGCCATGTTCAAAATTGGCAAAAATTTGGACTTCTGCATCTCCAAAATCGAAACTTGGCAAATGTGAAGTACTCTGCAGGGGAAATAAGTGTGATTTCCTTGATGATGGTATAGGTTGCTTTGTTATGATGTCATAGTTGAATACGTCAAATACTTTATCCAATCAGTACGAACATTTTTGAGGACCTTCTCGGGCTAAGTTGTTTGGGGAAAATATTGATGACGTCTTCAGTCACATGGTTAGGCAGCCATATATTTTTTTTTACATAACCTTCAAAAATCTTCTCTGAAACGGCTGAACAGATAAGAGCAAAACTTTACAGGTTTGATCTTTGTTGCATGACTGGCTTTGTTGAATGATCTAAGGTTGCTTTTGGTTGGATTTTCCTTCCAGGAGGAGAATGCAAGTTGTTTAAGAGCAGCAGCCTCACCACAGGATCCAGAGAACCAAGAGCAGAAGGATGGGTAAGCAAATTCAGGACAAGATAGGATGAATATGTGCATAAGAGAGAGTAGTTTTCTGTGTAAGAATTCCAGGCTGAATTAATATATCGGCAGTTGTGGATATAGGAGACCAGTTCTGAAGTGTTTAAAAAAAAAGTGAATACGTGAAGTGTGAATGTAGAACAGGTCACAATTTATGACCCACAAATATGTGTAGTCTGCGAATAGTGGGACCGTGAATGTCGGGGTCTGACAGTATATAAAGTTGTATTTTCTGCCTTTCTGTCAATCAAAACAATTGGCCCCACAGGTGGTAACCCCATCACATGACATAGTGTTGGAATCCTCTTGGCAAATGGAGATGGAAGAAACATTTTCGATTAGATTCCATATTGGATTCGATTTGATTCGATTGAGGGTGGGGTGGGGGAAGACCCCAATTCTCTCAATGTAAATGTATATCTTAGAGCACCACCCATTGGAAGGCAGTGTTTCAAATCATCTTCTTATTTCTGAACTCTAAATTCCTTCTGCACAACGTGCGGGTACCTCTGTTGGCAACACGTAAAACGTAAACTTGTGCTGGTGATCATCGTGGTGTACATGTTGTCTGACTCCAGCCTTTCTGCTGACGATTCAGAAGGAAATTGTTCAGGTTTTTGTTGTATGCATATTGTTACCACTCACAGTAAAGTGATTCCTTTCGGTGATAAATGTTTTAACAAATTTAGAGAGTATACCAACCTGTGGAAAGACGTCAAGGTAGGTGTGAAATAGAAAGCAAGATCACCGCTAATGCGGTCAACTTGGTGTTCAACAAAGAGAAGAATGCAGCTCGTGAGCTCGGTGAACATCTGCTGACGGAGTTGGAAGGTAAATATGAGGTAAACCTACTCACTTTCAAGTCGATGAATGAAACTGTGAACTTTGCACTCTCGTTGAGAACACACATAAATTAATTGCCATATTGGGGGTTCAACTACGTAAATTTTTTTTTCATTTTTATGTTGAATGTTTCAGTCACAAATTAAATAGTCCTCATCGAGGGCAAGCCTTAAATAAAAGAACAACATTGATAGAAAAGTGAGGAAAGAGGTTTTGAGGAAGTAAAAAATCAGCTTTTGGAAAAGGGGGTCACAAGTGTTTGGGAAGATGAAAGAAGATAAAGAGTTCCAGAGTTTGGCAGTGGAGGGGAAGAAATACACATCGTAACGGCCACACTTGAGTTGCCAATGGCCACACAATAATCATGTGATGTAGTGGCTTGTTGAGTATTCCTTGGTCTCGCTAATGGTGGAGGTACACAAGCAGCAAGTTCTTGCGAGCAGAACCTGAAGTAATATCTGCAGAAAAGAGAAAGAGAGCCAACTATGTGGTGTAATTTGAGCGGGTCAAGTTTTGAAGTCACATTGGTGTAGTTGACAAGTCGAATAACTTTGGGTTCAATTCTGTCCAGTAAGAAAGGGGAGCTGGAACCTCCCCAGATGTGAGAGCAGGACTCCATACAAGGACAAATCAATCCTTCAAATAGTTGGAGCAACTGTTCAGAGGAGGAAAATCTTCGACATCTGAACTGGACTCCTAATTTCTTCGAGGCAGACTTAGCTATTTGAGTAATCTGTGGATTCCTGGATAAATTTGATGTTCGAGTGATACCTAGTAGGTTTATTGTAATGCATGGTGTAATTGTGGAGTTTTCAAAGGAGATTGGAGAGTTGAGAAGAGTTTTAGAGAGAGATGAGAAGATTGCTTAACTTAACTTGATTGCATTTTCCCAACTGGGAGATCTTGTCCAAACCCGAATGTAAAGAGGTGGCTGCGATGCAACGAGATGTAGATCGAGTGAGGGAAGATTGGGAAGATGGGAAAAACATGGAGGAATGTCATGTTGAGTCATCAGAGTTCAAGTGCATTTGGTTATTTGTGGAAGAAAGAATGTCATTGATAAAAAGAAGGAAGAGTGTTGGAGACAGAACAGAACCCTGAGGTACACCGCTGTGGATCGGGAAGGGGGTTGATGTTGAACCATCAACAATTACGGAGATATAGCGGTCAGAGAGAAAGTTTGATATGAGAGTGCATGGTGAAGGAGCAAAGCCAAATGAGGGAAGCTTTGGCTATCAGACCCCGATGCCAAACTCTGTCAAAGGCTTTTGAGATATCAAGGCCTACAGGAAAGGATTCCCCAAAGTCAAAGAAGAGGCCCAGACATTGTTAATGTAAGAAAGGATATCACCTGTAGATCTTGCCTTGCGAAAGTCGTATTGGTGGTCAGACAAAAGATTGTGAGATTCAAGATGCTTGAGAAAATGGCAATTGAGAAGACATTCAAAGACTTTGGAAACAGTAGAAGTCAGAGCAATAGGACCGTAGTTAGAAGGGTTTGAATGATCACCCTTCTTTAAAATAGGCTGCACGAAGGCATGTTTCCAAGTAAGAGGAAAAGTTTGGGTTTTTAAATTAAAACGAAACAAACGAGCAAGCACGGGTGCAAGTTCTTCAAGGCATGGGGAGGAATGCCATCTTGCCCAGAGGCCTTGCTTAAGTCCAGAGAGAGGAGTATTTTTTTTGACTGCATGAAAAGAGATTATAGGGAGGGACATAGGATTGGTGAGGGGAGCATCAGAGGGAGGTGGAATGTTAGAGTCGTCCAGTGTGGAGTTAGAGGAGAAAAGGGAACCAAAAAGAGTTCCTTTATCGGTTGGAGAGACGGTGATGGTTTCATCGGAGCTGAAAACGAAGGAAAGGTAGAGCAACAGATGTTGTTGGAGATACTTTTAGCTCAGGAATAGAAATATCTCTTAGTGGAAGAAGAAGAGAGGTTGTCACATTTCTTTTGAATAAAGGAATGGTTCGCTTCACGAATAACATGTTGGAATAATTTCTGGCAAATATGAAAGCTGAATGCAAGTCGGAGGAAGAAGAGTTTTTCCATGTTGGATATGCGGCATCCCTTGCATGAATGACCACAGAGCAGGAATTATTGAAGCAAGAATTGGTCAGAGGGATAAACTTGAAAGAGAAGGGGATATATGCCTCCATTCCTGCAACAATAACCTCAGCGAAACGTTCAGCAGAGAGAAAGGCATTGCCCGAGGATATGTAGTTGTCTTTCCAGGAAAAGTCAGAGAAGATGTTTCGTGAACCATTCCAGTCAGCATTATTGAAATGCCAATACTGGAGTTTCGTCAGAGCAGTCGGATGAGAAGAAGTGGTGCGAAGTAAAGTGATGTTCCCAAGATTGTGGTCAGAAGAAGCAATTGGAGGTGAAATTGTGTTGTTGGAATGCAACGGATTGGAAGTGAAGAATAAATCCAAAGTATTGGAAGTATGGTCATGAAGATCTGGGATATGGGAAGGATGGGTGATAATTTGTTCCAAATCATTAAGAATGGAAAATGTAAGAGCTTCAACTCCCCCAACATTCTATATGGGAAGATTTCAGTCACTCCCTGTGGTGTATGTTAAAGTCTCCGAGATAGAGAAATTCTGCTTGAGGGTGTTCGGATGTCATGGCCTCATGGCAAGAGTTAAAATAATCAAAGAATGCTATCACGTTTTCAGAATTGGGAGAGCGGTAAATGAAACAGAGAAAGAAAGTGATGATCGGGAGACAAACGTTAAGCCAGATGATATCATAGTTTGGAGATTTGAGGTCCACAAGGCATACAGCAGGCATGTTGATGTTGGAGGAGACACAGACTGCTCCTTTGAAATGGAATCGTGAGTGAAGGTTGTAGTACAAATTGGGGGTTCAACTACATAAATTAATTGCCAGATTTGGGGTTCAACTCATGACATTTTGGGGGAAATGTTTGTCATGTGTTTGTCATGTGTTTGTCATGTGTTTGTCATGTATAAATATATAAGCACGAAAAGATAAGTGGTGGAATCGGTTGAATTTCGCTACATTCACAGTCATGGTACAAAGACAAGTGAAAATCAAGATGTGATGACTGTCGGCATATTTACATCGTGCAAAGCACTTGACAGTCTGTCAGGACACGTGCCCCTGTCACGCTGGTTGTCGATTTCTATCATCAAATATACTCGGACCCGTTTATTTCTCCTTTGCTTTATCGTGTTGACAGTGATCACAAGTGAGCTCCACATATTTTAAGGCCATTGTACCAAGGTAAACAATCTAACTTAGGCAAATTAGGGATGGTTGTATGCAGAGGTCATATTACTGCCAGAACTGATCGGTCACCTCCATAATTCCTTGATCATTTGACGCCAATGTTACAGAATATATGTGTATCAATGCAGGAATAGATCGGGGTAGTTTTCAATGAGAACTCGAGCAGGCAAATTAACAATGGACATGTGATGTTGTTACACTAAAATGATCTCGTGGGTCCATCACGTCATGATGTTAGCAACGGGGACAAAGTATATTTTATGAGTGAACTCTGACACTGGGTAAGCAACGAGGAGTAACATGAACAGACCGTCATGCTTTAAATTTACATGAGGTATCTTAGCTGTGTTGATCACATGAGGTTGTTGCCCTCAATGAGAAGTAATGGGAATTCAGCCACATTTTGAATCTGTTGACCTTATAATGTTCAAGGTCGGAAAAATACTTCACTCATTTCCTTTTTCTATGAAATGAAGATGGAACTCATTGCGGACGTGTCCATCACTTTGACGGGCGGGAGGGGGCTCGTCAATCTATTCCTTTCATGGGCTTGGTTATATTTTCATGATCCATTGCCTTCAATGGTACTTTCCGATTGTTCGGGCTCTGGATTCCACACGTCGCAGCAACCATTCTTGACCTTATAATGTTCAAGGGAGGTAAAAATACTTCATTCATTTCCTTTGTTGGTGAAATGGAGATGGAGAGGTCACTGTCGATGTGTCCATCACTTTGTCGGGTGGGTCAGGGGCTCGTCAATCTCTTCCTTTCATGGGCTTGGTTATATTTTCATGATCCATTGCCTTCAAGGGTACTTTCCGATTGCTCGGACTCTGGATTCCACACGTGGAAGCAACCATTCTTGACCTTGTAATGTTCAATGTTGGTAAAGAAAAATACTTCACTCATTTCCTTTGTTGGTTAAGTGGAGATGGAACTGACTCTGGACGTGTCCATCACTTTGATGGGCGGGGAGGGGGCTCGTCAATCTTTTCCTTTCATGGGCTTGGTTATATTTTCATGATCCTTTGCCTTCAAGGGTACTTTCCGATTGCTCGGACTCTGGATTCCACACGTGGCAGCAACCATTCATGACCTTGTAATGTTCAATGTTGGTAAAAAAAATACTTCATTCATTTCCTTTGATGGTGAAATGGAGATGAAGAGGTCACTTGCGATGTGTCCATCACTTTGACAGGCGGGGAGGGGGCTCGTCAATCTCTTGCTTGCATGGGCTTGGTTATATTTTCATGATCCATTGCCTTCAAGGGTACTTTCCGATTGCTCGTGCTCTGGATTCCACATATGGAAGCAACCATTCTTGAATCTATGATGTTTAAGGTTGGTAAAAAATAATTCACTCATTTCCTTTGTCTGTGAAATGGAGATGAAACTCACTGCAGACCTGTCCATCTCTGACGGGCGGGGAGGAAGCTCATCAATCTCTTCCTTTCATGGGCTTGGTTATATTTTCATGATCCATTGCCTTTCACGTCACTTTCCGATGGCTCGGGCTCCGGATTCCACACGTGGAAACAACCTTTCTTGACTGTATGATGTTTAAGGTTGGTAAAAATACTTCACTCATTTCCTTTGTCTGTGAAATGGAGATGGAACTCACTGCGGACTTGTCCATGACTTTGTTGGGCGGGGATGGGGCTCGTCAATCTCTTCCTTTCATGGGCTTGGTTATATTTTCATGATCCATTGCCTTCAAGGGTACTTTCCGATTGCTCGCGCCCTGGAGTCCACATATGGAAGCAACCATTCTTGACCTGATCATGTTCAAGGGAGGTAAAAATACTTCATTCATTTCCTTTGTTGGTGAAATGGAGATGGAGAGGTCACTTTCGATGTGTCCATCACTTTGTCGGGCAGGGAGGGGCTCGTCAATCTCTTCCTTTGATAGGCTTGGTTATATTTTCATGATCCATTGCCTTCAAGGGTGCTTTACGGTTGCTTGGGCTCTGGATTCCTCATATGGAAGCAACGATTCTTGATCTTTTTAGGTTCAAGGAAGGTAAAAATACTTCATTCATTTCCTTTGTTGGTGAAATGGAGATAGAGAGGTCACTTTTGATGTGTCCATCACTTTGACGGGCGGGGAGGGGGCTCGTCAATCTCTTCCTTTCATTGGATTGGTTATATTTTCATGATCCATTGCCTTCAAGGGAACTTTCCGATGGCTCGGGCTCTGGATTGTACACGTTCAAGCAACCATTCTTGACCTTGTAATGTTCAATGTTGGTAAAAAAATATACTTCACTCATTTCCTTTGTTGGTGAAATGGAGATGGAACTCACTGCGGACGTGTCCATCACTTTCACGGGCGGGGAGGGGGCTGGTCAATCTTTTCGTTTCATGGGCTTGGTTATATTTTCATGATCAATTGCCTTCAAGGGTACTTTCCGATTGCTCGGGCTCTGGATTCCACACGTTGATTCAACCATTCTTGACTGTATGATGTTTAACGTTGGTAAAAATACTTCACCAATTTCCTTTGTCTGTGAAATGGAGATGGAGAGGTCACTTTCGATGTGTCCATCACTGTGACGAGCGGGGAGGGGGCTCGGCAATGTATTCCTTTCATGGGATTGGTTGTATTTTCATGATCCATTGCCTTCAAGGGTACTTCCAGATTGCTCGTGCTCTGGATTGTACACGTGCAAGCAACCATTCTTGACCTTGTAATGTTCAATGTTGGTGAAGAAAAATACTTCACTTATTTCCTTTGTTGGTGAAATGGAGATGGAACTGACTCCGGACGTGTCCATCACTTTGACGGGCGGGGAGGGGGCTCGTCAATCTCTTCCTTGCATGGGCTTGGTTATATTTTCATGATCCATTGCCTTCAAGGGTACTTTCCGATTGCTCGGGCTCTGGATTCCACACGTTGATTCAACCATTCTTGACTGTATGATGTTTAAGGTTGGTAAAAATACTTCACTCATTTCCTTTGTCTGTGAAATGGAGATGGAACTCACTGCGGACGTGTCCATCACTTTGACGGGCGGGCGGGGGGGCTCGTCAATCTATTACTTTCATGGGCTGGGTTATATTTTCATGATCCATTGCCTTCAAGGGTACTTTCCGATTGCTCGCGCTCTGCATTCCACATCTGGAAGCAACCATTCTTGACCTTATAATGTTCAAGGGAGGTAAAAATACTTCATTCATTTCCTTTGTTGGTGAAATGGAGATGGAGAGGTCACTGTCGATGTGTCCATCACTTTGTCGGGTGGGTCAGGGGCTCGTCAATCTCTTCCTTTCATGGGCTTGGTTATATTTTCATGATCCATTGCCTTCAAGGGTACTTTCCGATTGCTCGGACTCTGGATTCCACACGTGGAAGCAACCATTCTTGACCTTGTAATGTTCAATGTTGGTAAAGAAAAATACTTCACTCATTTCCTTTGTTGGTGAAATGGAGATGGAACTGACTCCGGACGTGTCCATCACTTTGACGGGCGGGGAGGGGGCTCGTCAATCCATTCCATTCATGGGCTTGGTTATATTTTCATGATCCATTGCCTTCAAAGTCACTTTCCGGTTGCTCGGGCTCTGGAGTCCACATATAGAAGCAACCATTCTTGACCTTATAATGTTCAAGGGAGGTAAAAATACTTCATTCATTTCCTTTGTTGGTGAAATGGAGATGGAGAGGTCACTGTCGATGTGTCCATCACTTTGTCGGGTGGGGAGGGGGCGCGTCAATCTCTTCCTTTCATGGGCTTGGTTATATTTTCATGATCCATTGCCTTCAAGGGTGCTTTCCGGTTGCTTTGGCTCTGGATTCCTCATATGGAAGCAACCATTCTTGATCTTTTGAGGTTCAAGGTAGGTAAAAATACTTCATTCATTTCCTTTGTTGGTGAAATGGAGATGGAGAGGTCACTTTTGATGTGTCCATCACTTTGACGGGCGGGGAGGGGGCTCGTCAATCTATTCCTTTCATTGGATTGGTTATATTTTCATGATCCATTGCCTTCAAGGGAACTTTCCGATGGCTCGGGCTCTGGATTGTACACGTTCAAGCAACCATTCTTGACCTTGTAATGTTCAATGTTGGTAAAAAATATACTTCACTCATTTCCTTTGTTGGTGAAATGGAGATGGAACTCACTGCGGACGTGTCCATCACTTTGACGGGCGGGGAGGGGGCTCGTCAATCTTTTCCTTTCATGGGCTTGGTTATATTTTCATGATCAATTGCCTTCAAGGGTACTTTCCGATTGCTCGGGCTCTGGATTCCACACGTTGATTCAACCATTCTTGACTGTATGATGTTTAACGTTGGTAAAAATACTTCACCAATTTCCTTTGTCTGTGAAATGGAGATGGAGAGGTCACTTTCGATGTGTCCATCACTGTGACGAGCGGGGAGGGGGCTCGGCAATGTATTCCTTTCATGGGATTGGTTGTATTTTCATGATCCATTGCCTTCAAGGGTACTTCCAGATTGCTCGTGCTCTGGATTGTACACGTGCAAGCAACCATTCTTGACCTTGTAATGTTCAATGTTGGTGAAGAAAAATACTTCACTCATTTCCTTTGTTGGTGAAATGGAGATGGAACTGACTCCGGACGTGTCCATCACTTTGACGGGCGGGGAGGGGGCTCGTCAATCTCTTCCTTGCATGGGCTTGGTTATATTTTCATGATCCATTGCCTTCAAGGGTACTTTCCGATTGCTCGGGCTCTGGATTCCACACGTTGATTCAACCATTCTTGACTGTATGATGTTTAAGGTTGGTAAAAATACTTCACTCATTTCCTTTGTCTGTGAAATGGAGATGGAACTCACTGCGGACGTGTCCATCACTTTGACGGGCGGGGAGGGGGCTCGTCAATCTATTACTTTCATGGGCGGGGTTATATTTTCATGATCCATTGCCTTCAAGGGTACTTTCCGATTGCTCGCGCTCTGCATTCCACATCTGGAAGCAACCATTCTTGACCTTATAATGTTCAAGGGAGGTAAAAATACTTCATTCATTTCCTTTGTTGGTGAAATGGAGATGGAGAGGTCACTGTCGATGTGTCCATCACTTTGTCGGGTGGGTCGGGGGCTCGTCAATCTCTTCCTTTCATGGGCTTGGTTATATTTTCATGATCCATTGCCTTCAAGGGTACTTTCCGATTGCTCGGACTCTGGATTCCACACGTGGAAGCAACCATTCTTGACCTTGTAATGTTCAATGTTGGTAAAGAAAAATACTTCACTCATTTCCTTTGTTGGTTAAATGGAGATGGAACTGACTCCGGACGTGTCCATCACTTTGATGGGCGGGGAGGGGGCTCGTCAATCTTTTCCTTTCATGGGCTTGGTTATATTTTCATGATCCTTTGCCTTCAAGGGTACTTTCCGATTGATCGGGCTCTGGATTCCACATATGGAAGCAACCATTCTTGAT
>NW_028222309.1:0-50000 GCF_056783735.1 Eptatretus burgeri
GTGAGCTCAAAATGAAAGGACGGACAAGTTTGAAATGGCGTACGAGGTCGAAATGGCGGGCGAGCGCAAAATGGCGGGCGAGCTTGAAATGGCGGACGAGCTCAAAATGGCGGACGAGTTTGAAATGAAATGACGGACGAGTTTGAAATGACGGGAGACCTCGAAATGGTGGACGAGCTCGAAATGGCTAGTGAGCTTGATATGCGGACGAGCTGGAAATGGCGGACGAGCTCGAAATGGCGGACAAGCTCGAAATGAAATGATGGACGAGTTTGAAATGGCGTACGAGGTCGAAATGGCGGGTGAGCTCAAAATGGCGGGCGAGCACGAAATGGCTGACGAGCTCAAAATGGCGGACGAGTTTGAAATGGCGGACGAGCTCGAAATGGCGGGCGAGCTCGAAATGGCAGACGAGCTCGACATCGCGAGTGAGTATGAAATGGCGGACAAGCTCGAAATGGCGGGCAAGCTCGAAATGGCGGACGAGCTCGAAATGGCGGACGAGCTCGAAATGGCGGACGAGTTTGAAATGAAATGACGCACGAGTTTGAAATGACGGGAGAGCTCGACATGGCGGAGGAGCTCGAAATGGCTGGCGAGCTTGATATGCGGACGAGCTCAAAATGGCAGACGAGCACGAAATAGCGGACGACCACGAAATGGTGGACCAGCTTGAAATGGCGGACCAGCTCGAAATGAAATGACGGACGAGTTTGAATTGGCGGACGAGCTCGAAATGGCGGGTGAGCTCGAAATGGCGGACGAGCTCGAAATGGCGGGCGAGCTCGAAATGGCGGACGAGCTCGAAATCGCGAGTGAGTATCAAATGGCGGACAAGCTCGAAATGGCGGGCAAGCTCGAAATGGCGGACGAGCTCGAAATGGCGGACGAGCTCGAAATGGCGGACGAGTTTGAAATGAAATGACGCACGAGTTTGAAATGACGGGAGAGCTCGAAATGGCGGACGAGCTCGAAATGGCTGGCGAGCTTGATATGCGGACGAGCTCAAAATGGCAGACGAGCACGAAATGGCGGACGAGCACGAAATGGTGGACCAGCTTGAAATGGCGGACCAGCTCAAAATGAAATGACGGACGAGTTTGAATTGGCGGACGAGCTCGAAATGGCGGGTGAGCTCGAAATGGCGGACGAGCTCGAAATGAAAGGACGGACAAGTTTGAGATGGCGTACGAGGTCGAAATGGCGGGTGAGCTCAAAATGGCGGGCGAGCTCGAAATGGCGGACGAGCTCGAAATGGCGGACGAGCTCGAAATGCCGGAGGAGCTCGAAGTGGCAGGCGAGCTCGAAATGGCTGGCAAGCTCGAAATGGCGGACGCGCACGAAATGGCAGGCGAGCATGAAATGGCGGACGAGCAGGAAATGGCGGACGAGCTCGAAATGGCGGACGAGCTGGAAATGAAATGACGGACGAGTTCGAAATGGCGGACGAGCACGAAATGGCGGACAAGCTCGAAATGGCTGACAAGCACAAAATGGCGGACGTGTTGGAAATGGCGGACGAGCACAAAATGGCGGACGAGCAGGAAATGGCCGACGAGCTCGAAATGGCGGACGAGCTGGAAATGAAATGACGGACGAGTTCGAAATGGCGGACGAGCACGAAATGGCGGACGAGCACGAAATGGCGGATGAGCTCAAAATGGCGGACGAGTTTGAAATGGAGGATGAGCTCGAAATGGCAGACGAGCTCAAAATGGCGGACGAGTTTGAAATGGAGGATGAGCTCGAAATGGCAGACGAGCTCGAAATCGCGAGTGAGTATGAAATGGCGAACGAGCTCGAAATGGCGGGCGAGCTCGAAATGGCGGACGAGCTCAAAATGGCGGACGAGTTTGACATGGCGGACGAGCTCGAAATGGCAGACGAGCTTGAAATGGCAGACGAGCTCGAAATGGAGGATGAGCTCGAAATGGCGTGCAAGCTCGAAATGGCGGACGAGCTCGAAATGGCGGACGAGCTCGAAATGGCGGACGAGCTCGAAATGGTGGATGGACACGCAATTGCGGACGGGTACGAAATGGACGAACTCAAAATGGTGGACATTTTGAAATGTTTGACATTTGGACATTTGGAAAATGGTGGACATTTGGAAATGGTGGACAAGCACGAAATGGGGAACAAGCTTGAAATGGCGGACGAGCTCGAAATGAAATGACGGACGAGTTTGACATGGCGGACGAGCTCGAAATGGCAGACGAGCTTGAAATGGCAGACGAGCTCGAAATGGCGGATGAGCTCAAAATAGCGTGCAAGCTCGAAATGGTGGACGAGCTCGAAATGGCGGACGAGCCTGAAATGGCGGACGAGCTCGAAATGGCGGACGAGCACGAAATGGCGGACAAGCTCGAAATGCCGGACGAGCAAGAAATGGCGGACGAGCACGAAATGGTGGACAAGCTCGAAATTGTGGACCAGCTCGAAATGAAATGACGGACGAGTTTGAAATGGCGGACGAGCTCGAAATGGTGGACGAGCTCAAAATGAAAGCACGGACAAGTTTGAAATGGCGTACGAGGTCGAAATGGTGGGCGAGCTCAAAATGGCGGGCGAGCTCGAAATGGCTGGCGAGCTTGATATGCGGACGAGCTCAAAATGGCAGACGAGCACGAAATAGCGGACGACCACGAAATGGTGGACCAGCTTGAAATGGCGGACCAGCTCGAAATGAAATGACGGACGAGTTTGAATTGGCGGACGAGCTCGAAATGGCGGGTGAGCTCGAAATGGCGGACGAGCTCGAAATGGCGGGCGAGCTCGAAATGGCGGACGAGCTCGAAATCGCGAGTATCAAATGGCGGACAAGCTCGAAATGGCGGGCAAGCTCGAAATGGCGGACGAGCTCGAAATGGCGGACGAGCTCGAAATGGCGGACGAGCTCGAAATGGCGGACGAGTTTGAAATGAAATGACGCACGAGTTTGAAATGACGGGAGAGCTCGAAATGGCGGACGAGCTCGAAATGGCTGGCGAGCTTGATATGCGGACGAGCTCAAAATGGCAGACGAGCACGAAATGGCGGACGAGCACGAAATGGTGGACCAGCTTGAAATGGCGGACCAGCTCAAAATGAAATGACGGACGAGTTTGAATTGGCGGACGAGCTCGAAATGGCGGGTGAGCTCGAAATGGCGGACGAGCTCGAAATGAAAGGACGGACAAGTTTGAGATGGCGTACGAGGTCGAAATGGCGGGTGAGCTCAAAATGGCGGGCGAGCTCGAAATGGCGGACGAGCTCGAAATGGCGGACGAGCTCGAAATGCCGGAGGAGCTCGAAGTGGCAGGCGAGCTCGAAATGGCTGGCAAGCTCGAAATGGCGGACGCGCACGAAATGGCAGGCGAGCATGAAATGGCGGACGAGCAGGAAATGGCGGACGAGCTCGAAATGGCGGACGAGCTGGAAATGAAATGACGGACGAGTTCGAAATGGCGGACGAGCACGAAATGGCGGACAAGCTCGAAATGGCTGACAAGCACAAAATGGCGGACGTGTTGGAAATGGCGGACGAGCACAAAATGGCGGACGAGCAGGAAATGGCCGACGAGCTCGAAATGGCGGACGAGCTGGAAATGAAATGACGGACGAGTTCGAAATGGCGGACGAGCACGAAATGGCGGACGAGCACGAAATGGCGGATGAGCTCAAAATGGCGGACGAGTTTGAAATGGAGGATGAGCTCGAAATGGCAGACGAGCTCAAAATGGCGGACGAGTTTGAAATGGAGGATGAGCTCGAAATGGCAGACGAGCTCGAAATCGCGAGTGAGTATGAAATGGCGAACGAGCTCGAAATGGCGGGCGAGCTCGAAATGGCGGACGAGCTCAAAATGGCGGACGAGTTTGACATGGCGGACGAGCTCGAAATGGCAGACGAGCTTGAAATGGCAGACGAGCTCGAAATGGCGGATGAGCTCGAAATGGCGTGCAAGCTCGAAATGGCGGACGAGCTCGAAATGGCGGACGAGCTCGAAATGGCGGACGAGCTCGAAATGGTGGATGGGCACGCAATTGCGGACGGGTACGAAATGGACGAACTCAAAATGGTGGACATTTTGAAATGTTTGACATTTGGACATTTGGAAAATGGTGGACATTTGGAAATGGTGGACAAGCACGAAATGGGGAACAAGCTTGAAATGGCGGACGAGCTCGAAATGAAATGACGGACGAGTTTGACATGGCGGACGAGCTCGAAATGGCAGACGAGCTTGAAATGGCAGACGAGCTCGAAATGGCGGATGAGCTCGAAATAGCGTGCAAGCTCGAAATGGTGGACGAGCTCGAAATGGCGGACGAGCCTGAAATGGCGGACGAGCTCGAAATGGCGGACGAGCTCGAAATGGCGGTAGAGCTCGAAATGGCGGACGAGCTCGAAATGGTGGACGAGCTCAAAATGGCAGACGAGCACGAAATGGCGGACAAGCTCGAAATGCCGGACGAGCACGAAATGGCGGACGAGCACGAAATGGTGGACTAGCTCGAAATTGTGGACCAGCTCGAAATGAAATGACGGACGAGTTTGAAATGGCGGACGAGCTCGAAATGGTGGACGAGCTCAAAATTAAAGCACGGACAAGTTTGAAATGGCGTACGAGGTCGAAATGGTGGGCGAGCTCAAAATGGCGGGCGAGCACGAAATGGCTGACGAGCTCAAAATGGCGGACGAGTTTGAAATGGAGGACGAGCTTGAAATGACGGGCGAGCTCGAAATAGCGGATGAGCTCGAAATCGCGAGTGAGTATGAAATGGCGGACAAGCTCGAAATGGCGGGCAAGCTCGAAATGGCAGACGAGCTCGAAATGGCGGATGAGCTCGAAATAGCGGACGAGTTTGAAATGAAATGTCGGACGAGTTTGAAATGACGGGAGAGCTCGAAATGGCGGACGAGCTCGAAATGGCTGGCGAGCTTGATATGCAGACGAGCTCGAAATGGCGGACGAGCACGAAATAGCGGGCGAGCACGAAATGGCTGACGAGCTCAAAATGGCGGACGAGTTTGAAATGGCGGACGAGCTCGAAATGGCGGACGAGCTCGAAATGGGGGACGAGCTCGAAATGGCGGACGAGCTCGAAATGGCGGACGAGTTTGAAATGAAATGACGCAGGAGTTTGAAATGACGGGAGAGCTCGAAATGGCGGACGAGCTCGAAATGGCTGGCGAGCTTGATCTGCGGACGAGCTCGAAATGGCAGACGAGCACGAAATGGCGGACAAGCTCGAAATGGCCAGTGAGCTTGATATGCGGACGAGCTGGAAATGGCGGACGAGCTCGAAATGTCGGACAAGCTCGAAATGAAATGATGGACGAGTTTGAAATGGCGTATGAGGTCGAAATGGCGGGTGAGCTCAAAATGGCGGGCGAGCACGAAATGGCTGACGAGCTCAAAATGGCGGACGAGTTTGAAATGGCGGACGAGCTCGAAATGGCGGGCGAGCTCGAAATGGCAGACGAGCTCGACATCGCGAGTGAGTATGAAATGGCGGACAAGCTCGAAATGGCGGGCAAGCTCGAAATGGCGGACGAGCTCGAAATGGCGGACGAGCTCGAAATGGCGGACGAGTTTGAAATGAAATGACGCACGAGTTTGAAATGACGGGAGAGCTCGACATGGCGGAGGAGCTCGAAATGGCTGGCGAGCTTGATATGCGGACGAGCTCAAAATGGCAGACGAGCACGAAATAGCGGACGACCACGAAATGGTGGACCAGCTTGAAATGGCGGACCAGCTCGAAATGAAATGACGGACGAGTTTGAATTGGCGGACGAGCTCGAAATGGCGGGTGAGCTCGAAATGGCGGACGAGCTCGAAATGGCGGGCGAGCTCGAAATGGTGGACGAGCTCGAAATCGCGAGTGAGTATCAAATGGCGGACAAGCTCGAAATGGCGGGCAAGCTCGAAATGGCGGACGAGCTCGAAATGGCGGACGAGCTCGAAATGGCGGACGAGTTTGAAATGAAATGACGCACGAGTTTGAAATGACGGGAGAGCTCGAAATGGCGGACGAGCTCGAAATGGCTGGCGAGCTTGATATGCGGACGAGCTCAAAATGGCAGACGAGCACGAAATGGCGGACGAGCACGAAATGGTGGACCAGCTTGAAATGGCGGACCAGCTCAAAATGAAATGACGGACGAGTTTGAATTGGCGGACGAGCTCGAAATGGCGGGTGAGCTCGAAATGGCGGACGAGCTCGAAATGAAAGGACGGACAAGTTTGAGATGGCGTACGAGGTCGAAATGGCGGGTGAGCTAAAAATGGCGGGCGAGCTCGAAATGGCGGACGAGCTCGAAATGGCGGACGAGCTCGAAATGGCGGACGAGCTCGAAATGGCGGACGAGCTCGAAATGGCTGGCAAGCTCGAAATGGCGGACGCGCACGAAATGGCAGGCGAGCATGAAATGGCGGACGAGCAGGAAATGGCGGACGAGCTCGAAATGGCGGACGAGCTGGAAATGAAATGACGGACGAGTTCGAAATGGCGGACGAGCACGAAATGGCGGACAAGCTCGAAATGGCGGACGTGTTGGAAATGGCGGACGAGCACAAAATGGCGGACGAGCAGGAAATGGCCGACGAGCTCGAAATGGCGGACGAGCTGGAAATGAAATGACGGACGAGTTCGAAATGGCGGACGAGCACGAAATGGCGGACGAGCACGAAATGGCGGATGAGCTCAAAATGGCGGACGAGTTTGAAATGGAGGATGAGCTCGAAATGGCAGACGAGCTCAAAATGGCGGACGAGTTTGAAATGGAGGATGAGCTCGAAATGGCAGACGAGCTCAAAATGGCAGACGAGTTTGAAATGGCGAACGAGCTCGAAATGGCGGGCGAGCTCGAAATGGCGGACGAGCTCAAAATGGCGGACGAGTTTGACATGGCGGACGGGCTCGAAATGGCAGACGAGCTTGAAATGGCAGACGAGCTTGAAATGGCAGACGAGCTCGAAATGGAGGATGAGCTCGAAATGGCGTGCAAGCTCGAAATGGCGGACGAGCTCGAAATGGCGAACGAGCTCGAAATGGCGGACGAGCTCGAAATGGCGGACGAGCTCGAAATGGTGGATGGACACGCAATTGCGGACGGGTACAAAATGGACGAACTCAAAATGGTGGACATTTTGAAATGTTTGACATTTGGACATTTGGAAAATGGTGGACATTTGGAAATGGTGGACAAGCACAAAATGGGGAACAAGCTTGAAATGGCAGACGAGCTCGAAATGGCGGATGAGCTCAAAATAGCGTGCAAGCTCGAAATGGTGGACGAGCTCGAAATGGCGGACGAGCCTGAAATGGCGGACGAGCTCGAAATGGCGGACGAGCTCGAAATGGCGGTAGAGCTCGAAATGGCGGACGAGCTCGAAATGGTGGACGAGCTCAAAATGGCAGACAAGCACGAAATGGCGGACAAGCTCGAAATGCCGGACGAGCAAGAAATGGCGGACGAGCACGAAATGGTGGACTAGCTCGAAATTGTGGACCAGCTCGAAATGAAATGACGGGCGAGTTTGAAATGGCGGACGAGCTCGAAATGGTGGACGAGCTCAAAATGAAAGCACGGACAAGTTTGAAATGGCGTACGAGGTCGAAATGGTGGGCGAGCTCAAAATGGCGGGCGAGCTCGAAATGGCTGGCGAGCTTGATATGCGGACGAGCTCAAAATGGCAGACGAGCACGAAATGGCGGACGAGCACGAAATGGTGGACCAGCTTGAAATGGCGGACCAGCTCGAAATGAAATGACGGACGAGTTTGAATTGGCGGACGAGCTCGAAATGGCGGGTGAGCTCGAAATGGCGGACGAGCTCGAAATGGCGGGCGAGCTCGAAATGGCGGACGAGCTCGAAATCGCGAGTGAGTATCAAATGGCGGACAAGCTCGAAATGGCGGGCAAGCTCGAAATGGCGGACGAGCTCGAAATGGCGGACGAGCTCGAAATGGCGGACGAGTTTGAAATGAAATGACGCACGAGTTTGAAATGACGGGAGAGCTCGAAATGGCGGACGAGCTCGAAATGGCTGGCGAGCTTGATATGCGGACGAGCTCAAAATGGCAGACGAGCACGAAATGGCGGACGAGCACGAAATGGTGGACCAGCTTGAAATGGCGGACCAGCTCAAAATGAAATGACGGACGAGTTTGAATTGGCGGACGAGCTCGAAATGGCGGGTGAGCTCGAAATGGCGGACGAGCTCCAAATGGCTGGCGAGCTCGATTTACGGACGAGCTCGAAATGGTGGAACAATGTTCTGTCACATGTTCCGAGTTAGTCAGGAGGTCCAATGCAGAATAGTGTACGACCCTGCTGATTCCGTGTTAGAATAGTGCAACAGGTGTAAATTGACTGTCGAGACACACAGAAACGTGAATCAACTTGTTGCCAACTCTGGATATGGATAGTATGGCCGCCATGACAGTTTCCAAAATGGTCGCCATTAAATACACTTTTCGTCATATTTCAGCCGCAAATTGACATGAAATTACAAAATTAGGGTCGATTTCCATGTTTTTGAGCATGCCTGAGCTGATGGGAGTATAGAAAAAAACATTGCTCCATCCATTTTCTAAAAATAATATGACTTGTTTTTCACTATATTATTTTTAAAGAAATGTTCAGGCTCGAATTAGAATGTCTGATTATACAAACCACAATCAATGAATTTTACAACTTTACTATAAAATGAACCTAAACTACATAACTGTGTGTTTTTCTGTTACCCAGGACTAACTGAAAAATGAAAGCCGCAAGATTTCTCACAGGGGGTTCAAGGGATCGAGAAGAAGAAGAGCATGTAGACTGGAATAAATGCTTTATTTGCCAGGACAGTTCAAAAACTAGCAAGTCAACGCCACTTCGAAAGACTACAATCGTTGGTGTGAAAACTGTAGCTGAATGTTGCAAAGAAAGAGAGAAATATAATGACGCTAAATATGTTGACTCATTCTCAAGAATCAGAAAATATTCTGTACCGGAGCACGTCGAAAAGATTCAATGGCACAAATTCTGCTATAGTGACTTTACTCACGCACAAAAATAGACAGACTGAAGTCAAGGATTCAGCCACAATCTGTGACTTACGCAGAAGAGATACCCACAACATCAGGTTCCTCAGAGAAATACCATGTCCCAAAGTCACTAAGATCCGCGCACAGCGCTATGGATTGGTCAAAATGCGCTTTCTGCCAGACTGACATTCCTGGAAAAGCTGGTGTCCTGACAAATGTTGAATTTTATCACACATCATCCAGGATGCTTAGTTTGGCCCAATTTGACCCCACCATGCGTCACAGGTTTGCAGGTGTTTCAGACTTGATGGCAGCTGAAGGTAAATATCACCTCAAGTGTTATGTTTCTTTTCGCAGAAAGTATAAAAAGGAGAGTGGAGAGAAAAACCAGTCTCCTGAAAGCATCTGTTTCAGAAATGTGATGAACCAGCTTGAGAAAGAGCTGCAGAAGGGACATGTGTTTACCCTGAAAAACATCTGGGAACACTACAGCATGCTGTTATTGAATGATTTTGGAATTGAGGCTGGAGCCTACAAAAGCTACAATTTCAAGCAGAAAGTGGAGGTTCACTTTGGTAGTGACAAGGTGACATTCGTGCAACCATTGGATGTCACAAAACCCCTCATAGTTGCGTCCTCAACTGTGACAAAGTTTGCCATGAGAACCGCCGTGAATGATTTATCTGAAGAAGGTGAAAGTTCTGAAGAAGATGAATTGGCCCAGTGCAGTCTGCCTCATCATGAGAACGAAATCCTTAGCTGGATCTTCAGAGTGGGCATAAAGATTTACAGTGACGTAAAACACTCTCCAGGGCATAGCATTATCGGTGGACTGAACACAGAAAATGCAGAGCGAATTGTACCTGAAACCCTGTACATGCTTGTAAAGCTTCTTTGTGGTGGTGACAGCACTGACAATATGGACAATGAAGAAGCGGATGAGACAGATACCAAGAACAAAGTTCTGAGCATCTGCCAAGACATTATTCATGTGGCTTCAGGAGGCAAAAAACTGACCCCCAAACACCTAGGCCTTGGCCTTCTCTTCACCAGGCTACACGCTCAAAAGAGCTTGTCAATCTTTTTCATGCAGCTGCACACACAGTTGGGTACGATACAGTGAGGCGCATTGACACAGCAATTGCCAATGATGTTATACAATGCTTCCGAGATAACGGAAATGTCATGATCCCAAGGAACTTTCTCAACATCCCAACTACCACAGGATATTTGAGATATTCTAATGACAACATTGACATAATTGAGGAGACGCTGACTGGGTCTTTTCATGCAAGTCAGTGCGTGGCCCTCAGACGCAAGGGAGAACAAGAGCCAGTGATGGACATTCAGATTAAACCTGGCCGCTCCAAAGTTCTCAGTGCCCCTCCTGAAATGACAAGCGTCCAAGAGGCCAATATGACCAACTTGAAGCCAGAACCTGTTTTCTCTGAACCACTGCAGCATAGATGGTACTCACCCGTTGAACAGAAAATCAAAGCAGCCAACACTCAGGAGCTTGCCTGGATCTTGGCCAGATTGCATCAACAAAATAATCAGGCCGTTCCAGGCTGGAGTGGCTTTAACCAGAAGATGTCCACAGTTGAGCCACCAGTGACAGTCATCGGGCCAATGCCGATTCTGAATGCCCCAGCACATGACTTTGACACGCTGTGGACGGTTCTACAGAAATGCCAGGCAATGACAAAGAAGATTGGGGAGAAGTACACTGTCATCACTTTTGATGAACAGCTTTAGTGCAAAGCAAAGATGCTGCAATGGGATAAGAACGGCTGTCAGGATCTGGTCATCATGCTTGGAGGATTTCATATCCAATTGAATTTCACGAAAGTACTAGGACAGTACATGGATTCGTCAGGCCTGGAGAACATTTGGATGGAAAGTGGAGTCCTTGGTGGAAAGGCATGTGAACAAGTAATCAAAGGGAAAGGGTGGAACCGTGTCATCCGCGTTCACAAGTTGACTTTAGAGGCACTTTGGTCCGTTCTCTGGGCATGCTTCACAGCATGGGCCAAAGAAAATGACAAGCTCATCCGGGATGACTTGAAAGGTGCAGCTGGAAGAGTTTCAGATGCCTTTGCCAACAAAGATGATAGAGGAATGAATTCCTCTTTTGGAGAACTTTTGTCTGAGGTGGAAGAGGTGCAGGTCCTGTTTCAAGAGTTTGAAGCTACTTGTTCAGAAAATGCCACCTTTAGATTCTGGAGAACATACATGAAGTTGATCTCCATCCTCTTGAGGTTCACACATGCTCTTCGTGAAGGAGACTGGATCCTGTTCCTGACATCATTTGCTGAAATGCTTCCCTGGTTTGCAGCATTTGATCATTTCCATTACTCTCGCTGGGGAGCTGTCTTCCTTGCTGACATGCACATGTTGCCGACAACAGCTCCAGAAGTGCACAGAGGTTTCCTTGCAGGAGACTTTGTCACAAAAGAAACAAAGCAGAAGTTCAATGAAATACCTGATGACCAGGCAATTGAACATGTGAACAAAGCCGGCAAAGTAGCTGGAGGTTTGGTTGGAATAACAAAAACAGACTCCGCCCGTGACAGATGGGCTCTCTCTTTCAACGAAAGAGCTCAGCTTACCAGAGACACAAAAAACATGTTCACACTCGCTGGCAGTGAGGAAGACGACGATGATGAGCATGACTGTGCGCATAAAGATTTCGGTCCCAAGAGAATGATCCAAGACCAAGAGTATGTGCTAAAGCTCATTGACCTATTCAAGACCCACAATCCATTTGATCGCACTTCCCCAGAATTAGTCTCAATTACGACAGGGGACATTGCCAGTGATGTTGTGACAAGTGATCTCTTGAATGCTGAAATCACTGGAAAGCAGCTCATCATAGACTTCGTGGAGGACCGGTTGATCAATAAGACAACAAGGTTTCATGACAGAATCAAGTCTAAGAATCTGCACACTTTCGAGAGCATGTACACTGTTGAAGTCAAAGTGGGAAAGGAAAAAATGGTCACACTAAAGGCAGACAGAAAACTTCTGACACGTGTGGTGACAGCAATGCAGGCAGGCCGAGACGTTGACATGAACAAAATGCTGGAGCAAGAGATATGCGCAGTTCCTCTGTCATTGGCAATGCCTAATGGCAGATTACGTCTACCTCTGAACAAAGCTGACCTTGGCAAGATTCTCCAGCAAGGCTTGCCAAACGTTGCTCCAGAACCGTTATCGACATGCACTATCATCGATGGCATGGCACTGATCCAGGCACTCGGGAACAGGATGAATGCTAAAACGCTTGGTGAATGGGCAGATTCTGTTGCAGATCATATTAGTCATGTTTTTTCCAACTATTGCTCCAGGGTTGATCTTGCCTTTGATCAGTATAGGAAGAAAACGATCAAATCAACAGCTCGAAGTCAGAGGATACGGGGCAAGAAAGCAATCAGAAGAGACGTGCAAACAAGAAGCCAGTCCATGGGGCAATGGAATACACTCATCTGCCTCGATGAAAACAAAGCTGGCTTAGCAAATTTTCTATGCACAGAGTTAGCAAACAAGTTCCAGAATCACGAACAGGAGCTGGTACTGAATGGAGGCTTCACAGATCCTGCAAAAGTGTGGACGTCGTCAGGGAGAGATGTCTCACACTTGTCATCTCCTGAGCACGAAGAGGCTGATACTCGCATTCTTCTCCATGCCAAGGAAGCATATGAACAGGGGTACATGCAAACTGTTGTTGTTAGCCGGGACACTTATGTCCTCATTCTCCTTGTTGCCTATCAGCCGCATCTCAGTCCCTTTCTCTGGATGAATGCAGGGACACCCAAAAAGCAACACTACATTCCCATTGACTCCATCAATATCCCAGATTCGCAGAGGGAGTCACTTCTGGCATTTCATGCAGTGACAGGTTCAGACAGCACAAGCCAGTTTGCTGGAATTGCGAAGCGCTCTGCATGGGCTGTCTTTCAAAACAACTCCCACCTGTTGAATAACCTAGGCAAAGAGGAAATTCCTGATGAGAGTGTGATTGCAGATGCTGAGTCATTTGTCTGCAGGCTTTATGACCCTCATGGCCAAGATAACTCAATTCAGCGAGTAAGATGTGATCTGTTTCTCAGTCTGACCAAAGCTATTGAGAATCTGCCTCCAACTCGCGATGCTCTGATTCTACACATCAAGCGAGCGCACTACCAGACTTTTGTGTGGAGAAGAGCCTTGGAATTTGAACCACATCTACCTGCACCTGAGAACTGTGGGTGGGAACAGGTCGTCAAAGATGGCAACGAGACATTTCAGCCGCGACTCATGACTGCACAGCCTATTACTGCTTACTGTGTAGAACTGACGACATGCAAATGCCGTGGGTCATGCTCAACTCGACGGTGAAAATGTACACGGAATGGACTGCCTTGCACGAAAGCATGTGGATGCAAAGCCCTTTGTAGGAACCCGTTCAGTGTACAAGCCGATCAATAGCTCTGAAAATTGTACTTGGGTGTTCTCACAACACTTTTCTCTTCTGCAAAGCAACGTAATTTTGTGTTAGAAAGAATCTGACAGCTGTTGAAATAACCTTTGACTGACTGTAAACCCATCTCCATCAATAGTGCTAAACATTTTCTTTTTCACATTTGTTGCTCGTATGTGCATTTTCAATTTCGTCTTTAAGTTGTCAATTATGTGAAAAGTTGTGATCCAGTACAAAAATAAAGCACAAAATAGTGTTCCTCGTGTCAGATTACATAGTATTTCACAATCATGACAAATTTCTGGCTAGTACAATTTGCAGTAAGAAAAAGACTAAATCTGATGGCGGCCATTTTGATTACTGTCATGGCGGCCATAATATTCAGATGCAGACTTGGCAACAAGTGGAACTAAACTTGGTCATGCCTAGACTCTTCAAAAACACCAGTTGCACCATTCTAACATGAAATCAGCAGCGAACCTATTTTCTAGGCTAGCTACAGATTTTGGCTTCTAGACTAAGTTGCCAATCTTCAAAATTCGTCACAATCTTCCAAATCCTCCCAATCTTTCCAATCTTCCAAAGCCTCTAAATCTTCCAAAACTTTGAAATCTCTGCCGACTTTCTCAAAGTTAAGATTCCGGTCGTTATATGTGCCGTGTTAACTGTTTATTTTCTCACACATGTTTCTGAGTGTTCCGAGATTGGTTTTGTTTCTAAAATCGTGCTATTTTGTGAGTTTTTGTCGACCTTGTCTTTCCGGGTTCCTTGAGGCCGACCCATCCTTCCCCTCTCGGTGTACGATCATGTTTATTTGTATTCTCTCCCAATTACCTTCAATTAAAATTTTCCCCACTTTCCCAACGTCTTCATCCCTCCCAACTAAACACTGTGTTTTGTCTTAAATCCAATAAACCCCCAAAAACTACCTTTCTCCTTGCATACTCACAAGTCCCGATCCTTCTTCCTTTACATCCTCTTCTTCTTCTTCGTTCTTCTGCCAGCACACCATCTTTATTCCACTGAGCTGACCCTCTCTCGCCATTACCTTCACAATTTCTTCGTACAACCTTCCATTCGTGAATCCAGAATCTTTACCGATCCCTATTCACCATTCACCTCACGATTTTTTCTGCAACACTTCCATTACCTAACCTGATGAAAACTCTCTCAAACAATAATATTAATAATCATAATAATAATAATAATTAAAGCAAGTCTGGAGACGACGATGTCTCACGAGCAATGTACACGGTTCGCCTTTTTTTGACCTTCGAGGGGACGCCACGGGCAAACTGGTGGGAATCGGGAAAAACGTAAATGATAAAAAGTTGTAGTACTCGAAGAGCACTCCTTGCATACCAACTTTCATTCGAAACAGTTGAAAACCTAGGAGCTCGATGCCCAATTTATTGATTTTTTTGACATTTTCTAGGTTCATGACCTTGACCTTGGGACGAAAATGAAAAATCGAGCTCCGTGGGGCTATGCATGTGTCATTGGGCTAACCAAATACCGAAACCCCTGCCAGATTCGACAAACCCCCTCGGAGAAGATGTAACTTGAAACCGACGACCCCCTAAAAACACGTTTTTTGGGCGTAGCTCCGCCCATAATGGACGCAGCACGCCCATTCTCCGGAAAACACAACTGGATCATGATACAAACCCCACACCCTAATTTCATCAAGATCTGATCAAAACCCACTGAGCTATGCTCGGGAGAGACAGACAGACAGACACACACCCATAACGAATATAGTGGTCACTTACTGACTCGTGAACTAATAACAAATGCAGTGGTCACTTCCTGACTCGTGAACTAATAACAAATGCAGTGGTCACTTCCTGACTCGTGAACCAATAACGAATATAGTGGTCACTTACTGACTCGTGAACCAAATATATTGGTTTCCTTCTTGCCACCATACCGGAGAGCCCAGACTTGTGGAGCGCTTGAGATATTATTGTCACATGGACACCAGTGATCATTCCTTGCCATGAAGGCCTGAAGCTCTTTCAAAGTTGCCGTTGGCCTCTTGGTGGCTTCTGATCGGTCTCCTTGCTTGGTCATCCATTTTGGAGGGACGGCCTGATCTCGGCAGGGTCTTGGTGGCACCATACGCTTTCCATTTCTTAATAACGACTGTCTTGACTGTGCTCCAAGGCATATTCAAGGCCTTTGAAATATTTTTATTCCCATCCCCTGATCTGTGCCTTTCCACAACTTTATCCCGGAGGTCTTTTGAAAACTCCTCGGGGTTCATGGTTGAGCATTTGCTGTGAAATTCACTACCCAGTAGTGGAAACCAACAGGAACGGTTGATTTTATTGTGAAATCATCAGAACCACTACAATTTAAACAGGTGGAGGTCAATTAACCTGGTGTGTGATTTTGAAGGTGATTGGTTACACTTGAGCCAGTTTACAAATGCCGTTATGAGGGGGATGGACACTCATACCACCAAGATATTCTCGTGATGTGTTTTTAAATAATTTTCTGAAATTTGTAAGATTCGTTTTTCACATGGAAGTTGTGGGTTACGATGTTTAAATACAGATGTAAAAAGTCTGATTTAATGATATTTAATTCCAGGCTATAAAGCATCAAAAGGTGAAAATTTTGAAAGTTGGTGGAGACTTTCTACAGACACTGTCCTCTGACTTGTTCTCCATCCCAGTTAACATGACGTCTTCCAAACCACTGCAAAGTGCCTTCTTTGTCTCTCCCCAACTCTTTCCAGATCTTTTAACAATATTCCTCCTCTTTTGTCCTTCTCCCAGTCATCGGGATATATTTGTTGATGTATCTTTTTGTATTTTTCATTTCTCTTCTTTGCAATCGATGGCGCTGGATTTGCTGTTATTTCCATCCCATGTGTGGCATCATGATATACTCGCACCTGTTCTTGGAAATTATTTTCTTTGATGCATTGTTTGATGTCTGGATTCAGATGATGAACAAGTAAAGGCCTTGTTACACACAAAACAATTGTAAGGTTTCTCTCCGGTGTGTATTCTTTGATGTCTAGGTACAGATGATGGATCAGTAAACGCTTTGTTACACACAGGACAATTTTAAGGTTTCTCTCCGGTGTGTATTGTTTGATGTCTCTGAAAGTTCGATAAATGATTAAATGCTTTGTTACACACAGTACACTTGTAGGGTTTCTCTCCGGTGTGTGTTTTTTGATGTACCGACACATTTGATGAACGAGAAAAGACCTTGTTACACACAGAACAATTGTAGGGTTTCTCTCCGGTGTGTATTCTTTGATGTCTCCATAAAGTTGATGAACGAGCAAAGGTCTTGTGACACACAGAACAATTGTACAGTTTCTCTCCGGTGTGCGATATCTGATGCTCATGTAAGTGTGATGACTGATTAAATGCTTTGTTGCAAACAGAACACTTGTAAGGTTTTTCCCGTGAATGTATTTTTTGATGACGATATAAATTTGATGAAGAACAAAAAGCCTTCCTGCATTGTGAACACTTGTAGGATTTCTTCCCCAAATGTGTTTTTTGATGATATAAATTTGATGAAGAACAAAATGCCTTCCTGCATTGTGAACACTTGTAGGATTTCTCACCTCTGAGGTGCAACCTTTGATAAGCCAACAGATATGAAGAAGAAGCAAATCCCTTATGACACACACTGCACCTGAGTGACGTCTCATCTGTGCATATTTCATCACATCCTTTTAAACACGATGAGGAAGTGAAGTCTTTGTTGGTAACAGCAAAATTGCTTGTCTTCTCACTTCTTTGGCTCTCTTGTTGCAAGACATTGATACACCTGTCACAGTTGTTGTTGTTGTTGTTGTTGTTGTTGTTGTTGTTGTTTGTAGACACACCTCTAAACTTGTCAACATCCTGACAAAAAGTCTCTGTCAGGTGATGATCGAAAGAAACTTCTTTGTCCAATGACGAAGAACAGTTGACACGTGAAGACTTTTCAAATTTTTTCTCTGCAAATTACGAATGGAGCAAATACATCAATAAATCACTTTTACAATACTTAAACAGCACTCGTAGAGCACATAGTCTCAACTTGCACGTTCATTCTGAACAAAATTACCATTATTAACCGAACACCCAACTATTATGGCCCACTATTATCATGGCCCACATGCTCGTCTCATCCATGCACCCTATTATATCACATTGTTTCTTAGAATGGGTTATGAACGTCAACAATTTCATAATACACTCACGTCTGGTCATAGATCAGATAAATGAAGTTTCAGATTTTTCAGAGAAGTATTTCAATTTATCTAATCATGGCAGAAAGAAGACTTCACTGATGACGTCATCGTTATCACCAAAGATACCCCATGGGGAGTTGATAACACATGCAAAGTTTCAATTATTTTCGTTGAGTGGTTTCAGAGAAAATGACATACACATTTTCCCTTTAATTCAATATGGCTGCCATACCATGTGACATATGACGACAATGTTAACAATGAAAACAGTCTCCATCGGGAGTTCCTCCTAAGTTTAAAATTTTGCATCGATCGGACAAGCGGAAACATAGAAAACAATTATTAACGTGAAAATATGAAGACGTGGAAACATAGACAGACAGATACAAACGAACACAGACAAAGCGAACACATTGGACAAATACAACAGTTCAGGAAAGGAAAGAGAAACCCAAAACTAAAAAAGGAGAATTCAAAAAATAAAAAACAAACACGAAATTGGAGACAAAGACCAAGCTGTTGGTGTTTCTCCCAGTGAAATCATCCCAGTCATCCCAGTGTTTCTCAGGCAGGGTGATTCATAAACGTATGTGTTGTGTCACGCATGGGTGTTAAACTCGGCGTCACATCTGCCTGCGTCCCCCCTCCTCTCCCCCGCCACACTTTCCCCCTCCCCTCCTCTCCCTTCTCCCTCTCTCACTCCTATCCCTCTCTCTCCGATCCCATCCCTCTCTCTCCGACCCCTCTTCCTCCTCTATCCTTCCCCTCTCCTCTATCCTTCCCTTCCCTCCTCTCCCTCTTCCCTTGAATATTCCCATCAGGGAAGCGTCAGGTAGTATTGTTTCGAATCTGGAAGCCTTGTGCACACAGACTGACAGCCGTCCCAAAAGCTCAGTTATATCGGTAAGTGTGTGTTTTTAGTTAGGGTCCCGTCCCTTGTTTAATGGGTAATTAAATGTTAATGTGCTGCGGAGTTATTTTATCGATAGGATTTTGACATCACTTTCATCTTGAACAACAACACGCCTTCACCTCGCTTCCTCACACCGACGCCATTGCCTACGTGCGTGTCAGCACGTACGTGGGCGGAGTTCACAAGGGCCTGACGTCACTCTCGCCCAATCAGGGAGATGCGAGCGAGTTCCCCGGCGGTCGTCCAATGAGCACAGCCCATGCAGGATAATATTCCTCTGCCTGTTTGGGGGGCGGTCCGCTGCTGCGGCCGTCACATCCGCCCGGTCCAATCAGCGGACTTGGTGTCATTTTCGGCCAATGGGCAATGAGCGAACCGCGCCCGAAAGGGGGACGAAGGAACAGAGAGGACAAACAGTCTGCGCCTGGTCTTCTGGAGCGCGTGCTCTGGTTCTCTGCCCTCATCTCGTTGCTGGCGTGGTCTGGTTCTCTGCCCTCATCTCGTTGCTGGCGTGGTCTGGTTCTCTGCCCTCATCTCGTCGCTGGCGTGGTCTGGCTCTCGGCCCTCATCTCATCGCTGGCGTGATCTGCGTCTGGCTGCCCTGGTTCATCTTCTGGCGACCGGAGCTCCGGGATGGGGTGGACGTCCAGCCACGTTCTCATCCCTCAGCTCTACTTCCCTCCGAGCTGAAGGGATAATAAAGACGATTTGGGTCCGTTTCTTTTGGGTGTGCGTCTGTCTGTAAGTAGGAATTGTTTAAGTGCTCTTTGCTCTACATACTTGCATCTCATAGTCGGATAACTCTGCTCCTTGCGTGCTCCCCCCTTCCCCCCATTATAAATGAATCCCCTGTTAAGTGTATCAGCTCGTTTCTGTGTTCTCTTCATTGGTTTAACACGGTGTGTGTTGGGGAATTAAAGAAGGCCATTGATGCTGTAGATGTACGTTTGGTCCAACGGGACTTCGGTGACTATCCGCTCGGGTTACGCACTGGTCGAACACGCATACGGCTCGTCCCGTTCGAGTGCCGTCGAGGGTGTGAATCCTCGGTAGCTCGCCACGTGGGCCTCTCGGTATTTTGAAGTTTGGCAAATAACCCTGTCCCACGTGGTTGATTTCTTGACGATTCGCGGTCCTGTAAGGGTCCCGTACCTTCGGAGTTTTCCGAAAGGTACGATCTAGATTCCGCGTGTTCGGCAGAGTCGACTCTGCAGCTCCATCTAGCGGTCGCGCTCGCAACCGCCGATACCCGGCACACAACAGTATTTGCTGGTAAACAAGAAAACAAACACGAATTAAGTTTTATACATTACATTTTCACACTTTCCTCAATTAAAAGAGGTTATGATTAACTATAAATTTTTTAATGAGTCAGGTGCTCATGAGAGTTCAAGTCCCTGACCCTCAGTGATGGGTAATGTTGTTAAACGTGTCCTTTATGATCCATCCATGAAGGCCACACTCTGCACAGAGAGAGCATCAGTGCTGCTCCAGCAGTCTCCTAGGTTATTGGACACAATCGTGGACAGGTGACCACTCGGACACAGGATACTCAAATGGCTCAATCATCCCAGCAAGCTGGTATCACTTTGCCAACCTCAGAAGGATGACAAGCTGAGTCGACCCGACCTGGTATTAATTCAACAGCCAAGTGGGATTTGAACTCAGGACCCAAGTAATCCAAGCCCACCACCCCAACCATTAAACCAACACCAGGTATACTTTATGATATTTTACCAAAACACATAAAGAGAGTCGGTACAAACATCCCCATCCCATGACAATGGTTTCATAACAGTTCTTCCAGCAGATTAAAGGTCAAGGTCACAGCTTCAGGTCAAAATTTCGTGAAAAATTATTTTGGGTCAAACTTTGACCTTGAACTTGTGACTTCCATCCATGGAACAGAATTAATTAGTTTCCTGGTAAACTCTCACCAACTCTGTTTTACAAACAGCCGACTGATTTAGTGGTAACTAAGTTTACCCTTCACATCTTTAAATATAATATTGAATATAATTTGGCCTTAAATAAGGTTGTTACATGACGAGCTATAAACTCCCAACCTGGTGAGGCACAGGGAAGGTGTTGCATCAGTGAGCATACCTTCCTCTGAAAGCAAAGGTGAGTCTCTTGTCTTCTCATCCAGTGATTATTGTCGGGTTTTCCGTGTGTGTGTGTGTGTGTGTGTGTGTGTGTGTGTGTGTGTGTGTGTGTGTGTGTGTGTGTGTGTGTGTGTGTGTGTGTGTGTATGTGTGTCTGCAACGCGAGGCTCTACAGCACGAACCAGCGAACCGATAATTTATTTATTTACCGAAAACGATTCACCACCCACACACCACCTGCAATTATTTATTTACCGAAAACGATTCCACGATCCACACACCACCTTTAATTATTTATTTATCGAAAGCGATTCCACGATCCACTCACCACCTTTAATTATTTATTTATCTAAAACGATTCCACGACCCACACACCACCTTTAAAAATTAATTTACCGAAAATGATTCCACCACCCACACCCCACCTCCAATTATTTATTTATTTACCATTTCGGATTCTCCTCCCGACACACCACCTCCAATTATTTATATAATTACGGAAAACGATTCCACGACCCACAACCGCCTCCAATTATTTATTTACCGTAAACGATTCCACGACCCACACACCACCTTATTTATTTGTTTACCGTAAACGATTCCACCACCCACACACCACCTTTAATTATTTATTTACCGAAAACGATTCCACCACCCACAAACCACCTCCAATTATTTATTTATTTACCGTAAACGATTCCACGACCCACACACCACCTCCAATTATTTATTTATTTACCGTAAACGATTCCACGATCCACACACCACCTCCAATTATTTATTTATTTTCCGTAAACGATTCCACGATCCACACACCACCTCCAATTATTTATTAATTTTCTGAAAACGATTCCACGACCCACACTCCGCCTCCAATTATTTATTTATTTTCCGTAAATGATTCCACGATCCACACACCACCCTCAATTATTTATTTATTTACCGAAAACGATTCCCCACCCACACAACACCTTCAATTGTTTATTTATTTACTGAAAACGATTCCACGATCCACACACCACTTTCAATTATTTATTTATTTACCAAAAATGATTCCCCACCCACACACCACCTTCAATTATTTATTTATTTCCCGAAAACGAAACCACGACCCACACACCACCTCCAATTATTTATTTATTTACCGAAAACGATTCCATGACCCACACACCACCTTCAATTATTTATTTATTTTCCGAAAACGATTCCCCACTTACACACCACCTCCAATTATTTATTTATTTACCGAAAACGATTCCACGACCCACACACCACATTCAATTATTTATTTACCGAAAACAATTCCACGATCCACACACCACCTTCAATTATTTATTTACCGAAAACGATTCCACGACCCACACACCACCTCCAATTATTTATTATTTAAAGTGGGAGTGGCGTTGGAAAGTGGGCGTGGCTTATGAAAAATTTGTGTGGCTCAGGAGGTGTGGTCAAACAAGAGCATTGAGAGAAGTTTATCGGGTTTTCCATGTGTGTGTGTTTGTGCGTATGTGTGTGTGCGTGTGTGTGTGTGTGTGTGTGTGTGTGTGTGTGTGTGTGTGTGTGTGTGTGTGTGTGTGTGTGTGTGTGTGTGTGTGTGTGTGTCTGCAACGCGAGGCTCCACAGAACAAACCAGCAAACCGAAAATTTTTCAAATGGTAGACCTTCAAAAATAGAGTGTCTATTTTCCGTCATTTTTTATGAGGAGTGCCAGTTGGCAAAATATGCAAGAGGAAAAATCTTGCCAGGCAGAGGAACAATTGTATGTGAACCAATACGTCTTGGCAATGAATCTTTGTCGGTGGATCGGTCAGAATGAAAAGCATCGTATCCAGCGCTTCAATCCTAGCGGATCCCTCGTCGCCTACCGGCTTGTTTTTGTATTTATCGACAATCTTCCCTCCATAACGGAGTTCTATATGGGTACGTGGGTATGTAGGTGGGTATGTGTCATCTACTCCTCCGGGAGGATTTAACCGAGGAAGCTGAAACTTTCAGGGATTAATGAGGGAACCCCGACATTGTGTCTGTGCAAGCAAGTTCCGAATGATTCCATCAAGTTTTGAGGAAAAAGTTAATTCAGGACCCTCGGGACCCCCATTCATGATGACAGGAGGAAAACCACGGGGTAACCTTCCCGGGTCAGATTACAGTCACGTGTGTTTCCAAATGGTGCTCAGGTTTCGTACACCAGACGATGGTCTCCTTGGGTTAACCTGAGGGTGTCCCTTGGGGTGAGTGCCTGGAATGTACTTTCCCTGAGAGAGGATGATCACCTGTCTCTGTTATGGCGGACGAGCTCGAAATAGCGGACGGGCACGAAATGGCGGAATGCGACGAAATGGCGGACGGGCACAAAATCGGGGACGGGCACGAAATGGCGGACGGGCACGAAATGGCGGACGGGCACGAAATGGCGGACGGGCACGAAATGGCGGAAGGGCTCGAAATGGCGGACGAGCTCGAAATGACCTACGAGCTCGAAATTACGGACGGGCACGAAATGGCGAAGGGGCACGAAATGGCGGATGGACACGAGATGGCGAAGGGGCACGAAATGGCAGGCGGACACAAAATGGCGGACGGACACGAAATGGCGGACAAGCTCGAAATGGCGGACAAGTACGAAATGGCGGACAGGCTCGAAATTACAGACGAGCTCGAAATGGCGGGCGAGCACGAAATGAAATGACGGACGAGTTTGAAATGGCGTACGAGCTCGAAATGGCGGGCGAGCTCAAAATGGCGGACGAACTCGAAATGGCAGGCGAGCTCGAAATGGCTGGCAAGCTCGAAATGGCGGACGAGGACGAAATGGCGGACGAGCTCGAAATGGCTGACAAGCACAAAATGGCGGACGAGTTGGAAATGGCGGACGAGCACAAAATGGCGTACGAGCAGGAAATGGCCGATGAGCTCGAAATGGCGGACGAGCTGGAAATGAAATGATGGACAAGCTCAAAATGGCGGACGAGCAAGAAATGGCAGACGAGCACGAAATGGCGGAAGAGCTCGAAATGGCGGACGAGCTGAAAATGAAATGACGGAAGAGTTTGAAATGGCGTACGAGCTTGAAATAGCGGGCAAGCTCAAAATGGCGGGCGAGTTTGAAATGGAGGACGAGCTCGAAATGGCGGGTGAGCTCGAAATGGGAGACGAGCTCGAAATGGCAGACAAGCACAAAATGGGGGAGGAGCTCGAAATGGCGGACGAGCTCGAAATGAAATGACAGACGAGTTTGAAATGGCGTATGAGCTCGAAATGGCGGATGGGTACGAACTGGCGGACGAGCTCGAAATGGCAGACAAGCACAAAATGGGGGAGGAGCTCGAAATGGCGGACGAGCTCGAAATGAAATGACAGACGAGTTTGAAATGGCGTATGAGCTCGAAATGGCAGACGAGCACAAAATGGCTGACGGGCACGGAATGGCAGACAAGCTCGAAATGGTGGACAAGTACAAAATGGCGGACAAGCAGGAAATGGCTGACGGGCACAAAATGACGGACGAGTTTGAAATGGCAGGCGAGCAAAAATGGCGGACGAGCTCGAAATGGTGGAGGAGCTCAAAATTGTGGGCGAGCTCGAAAATTCGGACGGGTACAAAATTGCAGACGGGCAGAAAATTGCGAACGTGTACGAAATGGCGGAGGGTTATGAAATGGCGGAAGGGCACGAAATGGCGGAGGGGTACGAAATTGCGGACGTGCACGAAATGGCAGAGGGGTACGAAATGGCGGACGGGCACGAAATGGCGGACGGGCACGAAATGGCGGACGAGGTCGAAATGGCGGACAAAGTCGAAATGGCGGACAAGCTCGAAATGGCAGACGAGCATGAAATGGCAGACGAGCACAAAATGGAGGACGAGCACGAAATGGCGGACGAGCTGGAAATGGCGGACAAGCTCGAAATGAAAAGACGGACGAGTTTTAAATGGCGCACGAGCTCAAAATGGCCGGCGAGCTCCAAATGGCGGACAAGCACGAAATGGCGGACGGGCACGAAATGGCGGACGAGCACGAAATGACGGACGAGTTTGAAATGGCGGACGAGCTCGAAATGGCGGGCGAGCACGAAATGGCAGACGAGCTCGAAATTGCGGCTAGCACAAAATGGCGGGCGAGCTCGAAATGGCGGGCGAGCTCGAAATGGCGGACGAGCTCGAAATGGCAGACGAGCTCGAAATGGCGGACGAGCTCGAAATGGCGAACAAGCTCGAAATGGCGGACGGGCACGAAATTGCGGACGAGCTGGAAATTAAATGACGGACGAGCTCGAAATGGCGGACGGGCACGAAATGGCGGATGAGCACGAAATGGCGGACGAGCATGAAATGGCGGACGAGCAAGAAATTGCGGACGAACACGAAATGGCGGACGAGCACGAAATAGCGGACGAGCTCGAAATGAAAAGAGGGACGAGTTTGAAATGGCGGACGAGCTCAAAATGGCCGCGAGCTCCAAATGGCGGATGAGCACGAAATGAAATGACGGACGAGTTTGAAATGGCGGACGAGCTCGAAATGGCGGATGAGCTCGAAATGACGGCGAGCTCGAAATGGCAGACGAGCTCGAAATGGCGGACGAGCTCGAAATGAAATGACGGACGAGTTTGAAATGGCGTACGAGCTCGAAATGGCAGGCGAGCTCAAAATAGCGGGCGAGCACGAAATGAAATGACGGACAAGTTTGAAATGGGGAACACGCTCGAAATGGCGGGGAGCTCGAAATGGCGGACGAACTCAAAATGGCGGGCGAGCTCAAAATAGCGGGCGAGCACGAAATGGAAGACGAGCTGGAAATGAAATAACGAACGAGCTCGAAATGGCGGGCGAGCTGGAAATGGCGGACGAACTCGAAATGGCGGGCGAGCTCGAAATCGCGGGTGAGCTCGAAATGGCGAACGAGCTCCAAATGGCTGGCGAGCTCGATTTACGGACGAACTCGATATGGCGGACGAGCTCGAAATGGTGGACAAGCACGAAATGGCGGAACAATGTTCTGTCACATGTTCCGAGTTGCCAATCTTCAAAATTCGTCACAATCTTCCAAATCCTCCCAATCTTTCCAATCTTCCAAAGCCTCTAAATCTTCCAAAACTTTGAAATCTCTGCCAACTTTCTCAAAGTTAAGATTCCGGTCGTTATATGTGCCGTGTTAACTGTTTATTTTCTCACACATGTTTCTGAGTGTTCCGAGATCGGTTTTGTTTCTAAAATCGTGCTATTTTGTGAGTTTTTGTCGACCTTGTCTTTCCGGGTTCCTTGAGGCCGACCCATCCTTCCCCTCTTGGTGTACGATCATGTTTATTTCTATTCTCTCCCGATTACCTTCAATTCAAATTTTCCTCACTTTCCCAACGTCTTCATCCCTCCCAACTAAACACTGTGTTTTGTCTTAAATCCAATAAACCCCAAAAAACTACCTTTCTCCTTGCATACTCACAAGTCCCGATCCTTCTTCTTTTACATCCTTTTCTTCTTCTTCTGCCAGCACACCATCTTTATTCCACTGAGCTGACCCTCTCTCGCCATTACCTTCACAATTTCTTTGTACAACCTTCCATTCCAGAATCTTACCAGTTCTTCAAAAATACATCAAAAATCAATAATCTTCCTTGTATCCTTTCGATCTATACACCTGTAACCACGTGTCTCTCGACTCTTCCTGGTACTTTTCATCGACCCAGCAGCTTCACACTGCGTTTACAGATCCAAATTCACCATACACTTCCACGATTTTACTTCAACCTTTCCTTTTCCGAATGTTATGCAATCCTTATTGAAAATAAATAAATTCACTTTTGACTCTACACCTCCCATGGCCACATGCTTCTCCCATTACCACGTGATCTGTTTCCACCCCCTGCGTTTACTGATCCCTATTCACCATTCACCTCACGATTTTTTCTGCAACACTTCCATTACCTAACCCGATGAAAACTCTCTCAAACAATAATATTAATAAACATAATGATAATAACAAAAACAAGTCTGGAGACGGCGATGGTTCACGAGCAATGTACACGGTTCGCCTTTTTTTTGACCTTCGAGGGGACGCCACGGGCAAACTGGTGGGAATCGGGAAAAACGTAAACGATGAAAGTTGTAGTACTCGAAGAGCACTCCTTGCATACCAACTTTCATTTGAAACAGTTGAAAACCTAGGAGCTCGATGCCCAATTTATTGATTTTTTTGACATTCTCTAAGTTCGTGACCTTGACCTTGGGACGAAAATGAAAAATCGAGCTCCGTGGGGCTATGCATGTGTCATTGGGCTAACCAAATACTGAAACCCCTGCCAGATTCGACAAACCCGCTCGGAGAAGATGTAACTTGAAACCGACTACCCCCTAAAAACACATGTTTTTTGGGCGTGGCTCCGCCCATAATGGACGCAGCACGCCCATTCTCCAGAAAACACAACTGGATCATGATGTAAACCTCCCACCAAAATTTTGTCAGGATCGGATCAAAACCCACGGAGCGATGCTCGGGACAGACAGACAGATAGACACACACCCATAACGAATATAGTGGTCACTTACTGACTCGTGAACTAATAACGAATGCAGTGGTCACTTCCTGACTCGTGAACCAATAACGAATATAGTGGTCACTTACTGACTCGTGAACCAAATATATTGGTTTCCTTCTTTCCACCATGCTGGAGAGCCCAGACTTGTGGAGTGCTTGGGATATTGTTGTCACATGGACACCAGTGATCACTCCTTGCCATGAAGGCCTGTAGCTCTTTCAAAGTTGCCGTTGGCCTCTTGGTGGCTTCTGATCGGTCTCCTTGCTTGGTCATCCATTTTGGAGGGACGGCCTGATCTCGGCAGGGTCTTGGTGGCACCATACGCTTTCCATTTCTTAATAACGACTGTCTTGACTCTGCTCCAAGGGATATTCAAGGCCTTTGAAATATTTTTATACCCATCCCCTGATCTGTGCCTTTCCACAACTTTATCCCGGAGTTCTTTTGAAAGCTCCTCGGTTCGCATGGTTGAGCATTTGCTGTGAAATTCACTACCCAGCAGTGGAAACCCACAGGAACGGTTGATTTTATTGTGAAATCATCAGAATCACTACAATTTAAACAGGTGGAGGTCAGGTAACCTGGTGTGTGCTTTTGAAGGTGATTGGTTACACTTGAGCCAGCTTACAATTGCCGTTATGAGGGGGGTGGACACTCATACCACCAAGATATTCCAGTTTTGTGTTTTTAAATAATTTTCTGAAATTTGTAAAATTCGTTTTTCACATGGAAGTTGTGGGTTACGATGTGTAAATAAAGGTGTAAAAAGTCCGATTTCATGATATTTAATTCCAGGTTATAAGGCTTCAAAAGGTGAAAATTTTGAAAGTTGGTGTAGACTTTCTACAGACACTGTCCTCTGACTCGTTCTCCATCCCAGTTGACATGGTCTTCCAAGCCACTGCAAAGTGCCTTCTTTGTCTCTCCCCAACTCTTTCCAGATCATTTTACAATCGTCCTGCTCTTTTGTCGTTCTCCCAGTTGTTGGTATATATTTGTTGATGTAATTTTTTTGTATTTTTCATTTCTCTTCTTTGCAATCGATGCCGCTGTATTTGCTGTTATTTCCATCCCATGTGTGGCATCATATACTCGCACCTGTGCCTGGAAATTATTTGGTTTGATGTATTATTTGATGTCTCGATTCAGATGATGACCAAGTAAAGGCCTTGTTACACACAAAACAATTGTAAGGTTTCTCTCCGGTGTGTATTCTTTGATGTCTAGGAACAGATGATGGATCAGTAAACACTTTGTTACACACAGGACACTTGTAGGGTTTCTCTCCGGTGTGTGTTTTTTGATGTGCCGATAGAGTTGATGAACGAGAAAAGTCCTTGTTACACACAGAACAATTGTAAGGTTTCTCTCCGGTGTGTATTCTTTGATGTCTCCATAAAGTTGATGAACGAGCAAAGGTCTTGTGACACACAGAACAATTGTACAGTTTCTTCCTGGTGTGCAATATCTGATGCTCATGTAAGTGTGATGACTGATTGAATGCTTTGTTGCAAACAGAACACTTGTAAGGTTTTTCCCGTGAATGTATTTTTTGATGACGATATAAATTTGATGAAGAACAAAATGCCTTACTGCATTGCGAACACTTGTAGGATTTCTCCCCCGAATGAGTTTTTTGATGATATAAATTTGATGAAGAACAAAAAGCCTTCCGGCATTGTGAACACTTGTAGGATTTCTCACCGGTGTGCAACCTTTCATGTGTCAACAGATATGAAGAAGAAGCAAATCCCTTCCGACACACAGTGCACCTTAGTGACGTCTCACCTGTGCATATTTCATCATATCCTTTTAAACACGATGAGGAAGTGAAGTCTTTGTTGCTAACAGCAAAATTGTTTGTCTTCTCACTTCTTTGGCTCTCCTGTTGCAAGACATTGATACACCTGTCGCAGTTTTTGTTTGTCGACACACCCCTAAACTTGTCAACATCCTGACAAAAAGTCTCTGTCAGGTGATGATCGAAAGAAACTTCTCTCTCCAATGACGAGGAACAGTTGACACGTGAAGACGTATCAAATTTTTTCTCTGCAAATTAAGAATGGAGCAAAAACATCAATAAATCACTTTTATAACTTGAACAGCACTCGGAGAGCACATAGTCTCACCTTACACGTTCATTCTGAACAAAATTACCATTATTAACTGATCACCCCACTATTATGGCCACTACTATCATGGCCCACATGCTCGTATCATCGATGGACCGTATTGGTTCACGAAAAAATATTTTCACGAAAAATAGAAGTGACCACTATATTCGTTATTGGGTAGTCGATCCAGTCGAAAAATTATTATTTTTTTATATTTATTTTTTGAAATTTGTTCTACCCTTATTATCAGTTTTTCCGTTGATATGTTTGTCTGTCTGTCTGTTGGGTTGTCGATCCAGTCGAAAATTATTTTTATTTTTTTTAACAAAAAATTTTGAAATTTGTTCTCCCCTTATCAGTTTTTCCATCGATATGTTTGTCTGTCTGTCTGTTCGGTCCAGTGCTCCGTTAATACAATGGCGATTTCGCTGAAACTTGGTGAGTAGGTTCATACCATGACCTAGTTGTGTGCAAATGAGAACCGTTGCTATGGACACCACCGTTGCCTCGCAACGGGACTTTGAAATTTTTGAAAAATCATAAAAAAATTATTTTTTCGAAAATCAAATATCGGGCCACGAGCGACTGTGGGCAGTACATTCAGCCATATTGTCAAAAATTTCCAGCCGGATCCTATGAAAACTGTCGGAGACGATAGACTTTGAATGAACCCTGGTCGAAAACAATAAAAAAACGAAGTTCGTTATATCTCAGAGACTATGAGTCAGAAATACATGAAACTGGTATGGTAGGTTCATGGTATATCCTAGTTTTGTGTGAGAAAGAACCGTTGCTATGGACCCCTCCGTTGCCTAGCAACGGCCGAAAAACCTCTAAATGTGGGGGTATTTCAACGAAAAAACAATCTGCAGCATCAACCCTTTAAGCTAGAATCATGAATTTTATTGTGCTTAATCCTCAGGTCATTCCCACTAGAACGGCCCATCGCGTCAGGTTCTATTGCGTAGTCGACTACCCATGTCCGCCTCCCGGCTTGTCTGTATGTCTGTCTGTCTGTCTGTATGTCCCGAACATGTCTCCGTGGGTTTTGATCCGATCATGATGAAATTTTGGTGGGAGGTTTATATCATGATCTAGTTGTGTTTTCCTGAAAATGGGCGTGGTGCGCCCATTATGGGCGGAGCCACGCCCAAAAAGCATGTGTTTTAAGGGGGTAGCCAATTTCAATTTGCATCTTCTCCGAGGGGTTTTGTCGAATCTGACAGCGGTTTCGATATTTGGTTAGCCCAATGACACCTGCATAGCCTCACAGAGCTCGATTTTTTATTTTCGTCCCAAGGTCAAGGCCACAAGGTCACGAACTTAGAAAATTGCGATTGTGACATAAAAATCCATCTTCTCCGAGGGGGTTGAAGTATCTGGCAGGGGTTTTGGTATTTGGTAAGCCCAATGGCACCTGCATAAACCCACGGAGCTCGATTTTTCATTTTCTTCCCAAGGTCAAGGTCACAAGGTCACGAACTTAGAAAATTTCGAATTTTGACAAAAATCAGACGACCGCCCAAACTTTGAGAGCGAGGTGACAATATTTTTCATGCATAATCTTGAGGTCATTCCCCACCTAAAATCTTGAAACCATTTTCCTCCATCTCGAACACCTTGCCCGTGGCGCCCCCTTCAAGTTTGTTTTTACGCTGATTTCATTAAAGTATGGATAATCCGAGGAGTGCGAAATTCCATATGGCCTCTATATGACGTTATATTGTTCCTGGAATGTTCCAGAGGAAGTTTTGCACCAAAGGTCATAATCCTTGACCTTTAACCTTTGAAGTTCACAAAGGTAAAATTTTCAAAGTTGTGGGAATCGAACCGGGTTTTCGACCTTCTTCGACGAACTAACTCCAATAAGCTATAGGGTATCCTGTTTCCTTATTTTAATGTCTACAAAATTGTTTTGGGATCTTTTGAGGTTATGCAAAGGTCAAATTTTTAAAGTTGTTGAACGAAACTGGGTTTTCGACATTTTGGAGCTAATAACAGGTCACTCGTACCACATCATGTTGATCATTTTTATAACTTGGTCAAACATTATCACATTGTCTCATCCTTGACTTCTGAAACACCTACATCATCAAATACCGCTCGTGAACCATCGTCGTCTTCCGACTTGTTACATCACATTGTTTCTTAGAATGGGTTTTGAACGTCAAAAATTTAATTATTCACTCATGTCTGGTCATAGATCAGATAAATGAAGTTTCAGATTTTTCAGAGAAGTATTTCAATTCATCCAATCATGGCTGGAAGAAGACTTCACTGATGACATCATCATTATCACCCAAGACACCCCATGGGGAGTTGATTACACATGCAAAGTTTCAATTATTTTCTTTGAGTGGTTTCAGAGAAAATGATATACAGATTTTCCCTTTAATTCAATATGACTGCCATACCATGTGACATATGACGACAATGTTAACAATGAATACATTCTCCATGGGGAGTTCCTCCTCTGCTTAAAATTTTGCATCGATCGGACAAGCGGAAACAGAGAAAACAATTATTAACGTGAAAATATGAAGACGTGGAAACATAGACAGACAGACACAAATGCACACAGACAAACAGAACACATTGGACAAATTCAACAGTTCAGAAAAGAAAAGAGAAACCCAAAACGAAAAAAGGAGAATTCAAAAAATAAAAAAATAAACCAATGTCACCCGCAGGGTGACCCGTATCTTGCCAAAAGGTGACCACGTGTGACTTATTTAAGGTCACACTGAGGTGAACAGAGCTGCTATCAACCAGGAGCGACTCCTTGAGGAATATCTGCCGACGAGAGATTCCGATGAGAATCGTTCTGCAGGGTAACCATGAAAAATATGCGTTTGCCTCATAACGTCACCAAATGACGCCATAATGTCTCAAGCTTGACATATCTAGAAAGCACTCATCGAGGTGTTCAATTTGAGGTACTACATGATATGGTTCCTAAAACTCGAAAATTTGACCTTGGGGTCAAATATGTTTGACCTGAGGCGCTAACCATGAAGGTCAAGGCCAATCGCCACCAAAAATTAATCAGCTGATCGCCAGACCATGAACTATATTCCCATGAAGTTTGAAGACGATCCGATCAAAATTACTCAAAAAATAAGGGTTTCGTCGACTCCCCTGATTTGCGACAAAGTGACCTTGACCTTTGACCTTGACCTTCAAAATTTTATGCGCTGAAAGGGACCTCTATAGGCCTCTGGTATGCGAAGTTACAAAAATTTCCAATGATAACTGTGCTCTGCAGAATTTTTTACACGTGATTACAGACAAACAAATAAACAAAAAAAAAAAACATACAAGCTGACTAACATATCTTGCAAAAACTTTGTTTTGGCAAGATAACAAACAAAATTGGAGACAAAGACCTCGAGTGCTTGGGTGTTGAAAACAAAGTCAAACTGGAAATGATAGCAAGAAAGATAAAATAAATAAATGAAAAACACCACCGGATGAGGAAGCAAACCACAGGAGAAAACAAAATCACATGTTTGAGAGTAACCCGAAGAGATTCTTCAACGAATTTGGGAAAGAAAAAAAGGATGTGTCAACACCCCCTGAAAAAGAAAAGATGGGGAAACATTCTGGAAAGGAATTCTTGGAGATCGAAAGGAACATAACAAGGAATCAGAATGGATTGTGTACTTGGAAAAGAAGAAGCACCATGATGGGAGAGGAAATGTCCCCAGTGATTATTGCTGAAGAAATAAATCATTAAAAACAACTTCAAAAAATGCCACCAAACTTTAAAATCCAGGCCCAGATGGAATTCCAAACTTCTGGCTGAAACAACTTGATGCTCTCCACAATCACGACACCAGGACATTCAAACAACTGATCCAAGAGGAAAAGGAAGTGCATGAGTGGTTTGTAGAAGGAAACACATTTCTCATCAAAAATCTGAAGAAACCAACTTCCTCACAAATACAGGCTAATAACATGTCTACAAACAACACACAAACTTCCAACAGAAATCATGACAGAAATGATGTTCCATCACCGAAGCCAACAAGGAGATGTGGAGGTAGAACAAAAGGGCCACCACCCACGACCGAAAAAGGCCGTTGTTGAAAATTTCAAAATGCAAAGAACCAAATTGTCCACCACCTGGATGGACTATCCGGAAACTTTTGACAGTGTTCCACATCCATGGATGATAAAATGCGTGTAAATATACAAAATCAATCCCAATAAATCAAACTGATTGAGAAAGCAATGGAACTCTGGAATACCACGATGATAGTGCAGCACCAGAAGGAAATATCGAAATTCCAGATGTAAAGATATGGCATGGGATCTTCCAGGGAGACAGTCTTTCCCCCTTCTTGTTTTGTCTTGCTCTGGACCCACTGATTAACCTCATCAACAAACATGGACTGGATACACCCTAACAACCAACAGAAGACCATCCAAAGAAACAGGAAAGGTGACACACTGACGATACGTGGATGATTTAAAGCTCTTCCTGACCCAGCTGTTTTATCTGTTGAAAGTCTGCTTGCGTCATGTGGAAGAAAATAATTACATTTATGTACTCTAAATTGTAATCGTGGCTGGTGTTTTATAAATTTAATTTTTATGCTATAAGTCGAATTGGCTGTCAGTTATGCTTCCCTTTAGCCAAGAGTCTTTTTCCCTAAATGGTGATAAAAAGAATGGTTTGTTCTGGAACAAAGTGACCTGGGTTGATAGCACCAATGTTGTTATGATAACATCGTTTGCTTTTCACCGAGAAGACACGTATTGCATTTTGGAGTTATTTGGCTAATGTTTCACAGCCCCTTCCACTCTCCCGTGAAAGCATATAAATACCAGAAATTGTAATCTTGTTTTAGTGGAAGCACGTGAGGATGTATACCATCTCAGTGGGTTGTACTCCAAGAGAGTGCAAGCACGTGAGGATGAAAACCATCTCAGTGGGTTGTACTCCAAGAGAGTGCAAGCACGTGAGGATGTATACCATCTCAGTGGGTTGTACTCCAAGAGAATGCAAGCACGTGAGGATGTATACCATCTCAGTGGGTTGTACTCCAAGAGAGTGCAAGCACGTGTGGATGTATACCATCTCAGTGGGTTGTACTCCTTGGGACTGGCCAAGTACCAAGTATAATAAAACTCTCTGATGTAATGTACATTGACGTTGTGGCAAGTGAATTGATCGGCGTCTGTCATTTGAATAACAGGATTTGCATCGAGTCGGTTAAACGGTTAATTAAAAGTAAATATAGGACCAAATAAAACGTTAGGCAAAACTTCCACAACAGTCACAATAACACCAACCAAGGCTGAACTGGCCAGAGGCATGACTACCACACGAGGAAACACCGACAACGCTGCCAAAGCGGACTCAGCAATGGCAACAAAACGAGTTATGAGACTCTGACAGCAGCTGCAGTGGCCTTGGCAACAATAAACAACTCTTAATGTGAGAGGCACCGACAGTGAGGAGGATATGAAATACTGACAGTTTGGGTCAGGAGACAGGAGAGAGGAATAATGTCGAAGACGAAACGGAGGAGGCAAAGGAGAGAAAGGCTGTCTCCTGAACTACTCAATTTATTGTGGTGCAAGAAAGGCACATTCTCTGCATTTCATGTGACAAAGTTAATTTTAAAACTTCCTCAAACAGTAAAGGAGGAATCTGGAGTCCACGGTATACTGAGAGTGGGATACTTCAGCGACCACATTCACTGACGACAAAGAACCAACTTCACCCCGCTAAATGTTGCTCTAATCTCCTGGTCGGTCTACTCGTCAAATCTACTTCCCTGCTGTTGTCTTGGAGATGAGTTCAAAGTAGGCATCTCCTTGCTGGCCTCATCGAAAAGGCATCCTGTCAGTTCCTCCACTCTCTCCTCACGTGCTTCCAGTCAAGTATTGTCCTTCATAGCTTGGAGAACCCCAATTCAACCTCCCTCTGAGACAGTTTGATATGTGGACTACGGTTGTTCTCCATGTTGGGGTGTTACAAAGCTTTCACCCTCTGAGGACTTTTGTGACACAATTGGCCTGTCGGATTCATCCGATGTGCACCAACTGGACAAAATCTTATGAACATGATCACAGCCAACCTTTCACCCATTTATAACCTGCTGTGGTATATTGTTGTGGTTACCAAATTCGCAAACCACCATTCAGGTCCCTTAGGTGAGATATCTCGGTAAGTACATGTGTAGTTAGGCCCAAACCCGTTGTCTAGTGGGAATACATGTCATTTATGCGTGCTGCGACTCTTCAGGATAGCCGTTTTTCTTTTACTATCTTTAATTTGGACCAACCGCCATTGTTACCACCACCAACCACCGCTTCACCACAACCGCCACGACCTTCACGTCACACCTCGCAACCGTCGCATCGCCACCGTTCTTGCGCCGCCTGTGGGTACCGGTGTTGGACTCGTGCAGGGCGCGCGCCGAACAGCGTGTACAAAATCACGGATTTTGTGCTTCAAAAACGGATCAAAAACGACACACGCCCACTTTTTGCCGTCCAATCGGTGAGCGAGGGGCGAATTGGCCCCGCCCCCAGGGCGTTGGAGGGCGATCGATATATGCAAATTTATGGATCAAAAAGCATTCACGCCCACTTTTTCTCGGGCCAATGGGGAGCGAGGTGAAAGGTCGAAGGGAGGGGGTCAAAGATGAAGGGCGAAGCTCCGGGGCTGATAAAACGACCGTGTTCGTCAGTCTAGTGGAGTAGTAGAGTCGAGAGGGAACAGAGAGTTAAGACTTCGCGGGCGGTGGAGTTGGCAAGAAGGAGCTGGTCGTCGTGTGCGTTGGAGTCGGAGCGGAGGGGACGGAGCTGTGGAGAGGCGGCGAGGGCAGACGAGGGGTGCTCGCGTCGTGCAGGGAGCTGCACCCCAGGGAGGCCGACAGCGCGACCTGGCCGAGGTGGAGACGCTCGTCGCGGGGCAATAAAAATCCTCTATACCCCGAGCATCAGCAACCCCCTCCTGTTTCCCCCCGCGCTGAGATAGTGCGACCAAGGGGGCCCCTTTCCCACCCCCTACCAGACACTGCCCGCGAGGCCCGCGGAGTTGAGGCACCATCGCCGCTCCGCGTCTCATCACCAGACGGGTAGGCCCGACCCGGTCTCGGCCTCAGGCCCGCCTCATCCTTGAGGGTATTCTTTCCTTGGTTTTGGGTATGTGTTGTCGGCGCCGTCTGTGAAGTACAATTGTATAAGTGTTGCCGTGTGCTCGTGTAATCGGTATTAGATCTGCATTGTCGCATTTGCTTTTTGTGTAAATTGCATTGTGTTTTTCTTTTCTGTGTGCTTTTGGTGGAATTGAATATGTGTGCTTTCCGTTCGTCGCGAATAAATGTGCTTTGTGTTGAACTGTTTCCCGCTTCGCTTCGTCATTTCCTTCATTGAATCCTCATCTTGCTTCACGTAAAGGGTTGGTAGTGGGCTGAATACGCCCATTAATCGAACCGTCGAGGTCGACGATAACACCGCTCGGTTATCCCGATAGTACGGAACGGGTCGCTTAAGTGGCCCGTGTCTGAAGTCGACCTGCGGCGAGGTGCGATCGCCCGGTCTACCCTCCGCGTGGGTACTTAGGTAGGTCGAATTTGGCGAGCAACCCTATCCCACGCGGGGGCTGATTGGCTCGATCGCGGTGAGACCGAAAGGTCCACCCGTGACTGGTTACCGGCGTTAGTCCGAGAGGGTCACGACTGGATTGTCCGTCCGGTGGGCGACGTGCCGCGATTCGAGTTACGTGGCCGTCAGCACGCCGGCGGGCGCGAATCCGTAACAATATTTTACAAACTGGTTACCTGAGATAAGTTTTCACCTTAAGGGTCGTGAGTTGAAGACTCTGATCGACACAATTATATCCCATAATGACAAATTGAAAACATGTTTTTGGAAACTTTTACAAAAAACTGAAATGTCTTACAATATTAAGTATTCAACCCCTTTGCTCTGGCATTCCAAATTGAGCTCAGGGCATCCAATTTCCTTTGATCATCCTTGAGATGTCTCCACAACTTTATCCCTCGTATCTCTCCCTGGTCAATCCCTCCTCCGGTATGGCAGACCTGAGCCTCATCCTGGTGGAGGAGTTGCTCTTTTCATTAAAGACTCGATTCCTCACTCTCCATGGACTGCCCTCTCTCCCCCACACCCCCAGGAATACTTCTGACTACGGCTTCCCTCCACTCCCACCTCATGTATATATGTGTGTTGTTCCGTCCACCAAACTGATGACTCCATTTACACCTCACTCTCCGAAAACATGGACCAACTTCTATCCTCTCATCCGATCTCTCTCTTCCTCATATGGGGTGAGTTCAACTGCCATCATGCCAGTTGGTTGGTTGTGGGTACCTCCATCACCTGCCATGATACTTCAAAAAAAGACTTCTGCGACTCATTGCGACTGACTCAATCGGTCAACTTCCCGACCGGGATCTCAACCAATGGGCCTCCATCTCTTCGGGATCTGATTTCGACCAATTTCCCTGAAAATATCTGTTGTTCTTTTTTCCGCTCCAATCGGTTCATCTGACCACATGCTTGTCAATGTTCTGTGGTTCTCTAATAACAGCCAGACATCTCGCTCTACTTCCTCTCCTGTTGCAGTCAACATGTGGCCCTCAATGGAGTTCTTTCATCCCCTCTTCCTGTCCAGGCTGTAGTTCCTCAAGACAGCGTTCTGGGCCCTGTTCTTTTTTCTGATTTTCATCATTGATCTCTCCGACTCTCTGGAAAATCCTCTTTATCTCTTTGCTGATGACTCCACCCTCTGCCGTACCATCTGTCATCCCTCAGACCGGCAAGCAGCAGCTTCTTCACTCACGGCAGAACTGGATAAAATCACAAACTGGTCCAACACGTGGAACATGTCTTTCAATCCTGACAAATCTCACACTCTCACTATGTCTCCCTGAAAGGACTGTCTGGAACCCCCACCCCCATTCCCCCCCCCGCCCTCCCATCTACTTCCTCAACAATCATCTTCTTGAAGAAGTCCTTTCACTCAAGCTTCTGGGTCTCACAATCTGCCATAACCAGAAACCCACATTTCCAAACTGGCCTCCAAAGCCAGTCGCCGACTGGGCATCCTCCGTCGTACAAAGTCCTTCTTCAGCCCACCTGAGCTCCTGACCACATGCAAATCTATCATCCGCAGCCTGATGGAGTGCTGCTCTTCTCTCTGGGCTGGTGCTCCCACCTCTCACCTTTCTCGGCCTCACGCTGTGGAAACCAAGGCATTTAGGATCATTGGCATCTCCCGCGGTGAGGCTGAGTATTTGCGCCTTTCATTCTCTCACCGCAGGCATGTCAGTGGTCTTTCTGTGTTCTACCATCTCCTCTCCGGTCTCGCCACCCCGCTTGTTCTACAATGTGTGTCCCCCCCCATATTTCCGCAGGGTGCCCAAGGTCCGCCAACAACCCCCTTCTGGAAAAACTGCCCAAACCAAGAATCACTGCTCACCTTCACTCTTTCATTCCTCTTTTTCCCGCCTTTGGAACAAACTCCCACACTCTCCTCAATCACACTGTTCCCTCCAGGTATTCAAAACAGCTGTTCATCACCACCTCTTATCTTCCCTCATCCAAAACCACTGCCTTTTCTCCCCCCGTTAATCCACCCCAAACCCACCTCCTTCAAATTCCCGGCTTTCCTTCCTGAAAGTCTCTGTAGTGTCCATCTTGCAAACCTCGTGTTCCCCGCTCCATCCCTCACCCGACCACAGATCTCCAAATGTCTCTGTTCGCCATTGTTTTGTCTTTCCTTCACCTACCCCCCCACCCCCTTGTTGTGCGTTGTGTGTTCACTCTCATACGAGCCTTGACAATGTGTACAAAAAAAGAAAACTTGATTGGAGTCCACCTGTGGCCAATTCAAATGATTGGACATTATTTCGAAAAAGAAACACACCTTTCTCGATGAGGTCCCACAGTTGACAGTGGAGGTCAGAGCAGAAACTCTTCCATGAAGTCCACGAAACTGTCCGTATAACTCCGAGATAAAATTGTGAGGAGGCGTAGATCTGGGGAAGGGTATGAAATCAATTTCTAGTGTTGAACGGTCTCAAGAGCACAGTGAGCTCTATCATCAGGAAATGGAAAGAATATGAACTACCAGTCCAGGAGGGGGTGGACGTCCAGCCGCACGCTCGCGGCCAGGTAGCCTGCCACGTTCTCGTCCCTCAGCTCGACTTCCCTCCGAGCCGAAGGGATAATAAAGACTATTTGGATCCGTTTCTTTTGGGTGTGCGTCTGTCTGTGGGCCCGTCTGTAAGTAGGAATTGTTTAAGTGCTCTTTGCTGCACATACTTGCATCTCTTACAGTCGGATAACTCTGCTCCTTGCGTGCTCCCCCCTTCCCCCCATTATAAATAAATCCCCTGTTAAGTGTGTCAGGTCGTTTCTGTGTTCTCTTCATTGGTTTAACACGGTGCGTGTTGGGGAATTAAAGAAGGCCGTTGCTGCTGCAGATGTACGTTTAGGCCGTGGGCTGTCCGCCGCTATCGTTCCCTTTCGTTCCGTGAAAAGGGTGCGACTTATTTTCACTCACAATATGGTCTAAATGATATTTGCTGTAACGTGTAAAAGTTCTCCATGTGAACAACGCCCAAGTCTGAGCATTAATTAGAAGTTACACGCACTATTTTTCAAAGTGTAATCGGCGATGAACTGCGTACGTTGGCCGAGAAGTCGGCCAGCTGGCGTAGCAATATCAGCTGTAACCAATCAGCAGCCGTATTTTTGTAAACACGGGTACTACGTGTACTGTCATGGCAGCTTCCACGTCGGCCTTAACTTAGTGACGTCCCGAGCACAATCCCAGGAGAAGTCTCCTTCATGGTGCGTTTTGCATCCGTCATCGGTACAAGAACACAATGTATGTCCATTTACTGAGGTTAGATGGTGTAAATATCGCGAGTGCTTGGGAGAATGGCTCGATTTACCCGGGGAAAGGGGTGACATCGCCCGGTCGCGTTATCACAGCCATGCTGGCATTGGCTTCACCAATATTCCACCGAGTGCTGGTTACCATCCGACGTGCTACAGACGGTTCACCGATAAAAAGAGACGGCTTGCGAGTAAGAAACGATGCTTGCATGTTTTTGAGGGAGCTACTGAAGTATCTGCAGTCGATGCTTCTGTTCAAAAGCCTGGTGTGCTGTCATCACCAAAGAAGAGTCTGCGATCAGGATCGGCATTGCCAATCTCTTCACAAGGCCACATCCTCCCACGTATTTGCATCATTTGCAAGAAAGAGTCACGTTATCTTTACCGAGTCCACGGGCCAAAGCGTGATAAACTAGTTAAAGCTGAAACACTCACAGCAGGTACGTACCCAGCTATTTGTAATGAGCTCAATCAAATTTGATCATTTTGATTTGCCATTCTGTCTGTGTACGACAAGTTTGTTGAAGAGCAAAGGAAGTTTCATCCCACCTTCGATTTCTGGACGTCATACTTGGAGATGGTGACTGAATTGCTCCTTTTCATTCGAGCCCCTCGGGAATCCAACTGGGAGCTCCATCTCGCTGCAACCAGATCTATGTTGCCATGGTTTTTTTCGTACGATCAAGTACATTATTCCCGATATTTGATGGCTTATTGGGTTGAAATGATTGGCCTTCCAGAGACCCGTCCTCAGTGCTATGCCGAACTTCGTGAACGTGGTCAGTGGACAGTCCAACGACAAGACCAGCATGGTTTTGCCTCTATAGCTTGTGAGCAGGCAATCGAGCAGACTGTCAACCGTGATTCGAAAACATCAACAGGAATCACCAACTTCAGCCTTGATAGAGCAGCCGTTCACCGCTGGATCCTTTCACAGAATGAACGTGCGGCTATAACCCGACAATGTCAGACCCTCGTGGGGAGTCATTCTGAATCACGTCGTCGGAAGGATTTGGATACAGCTCGTACAATAAGGGATGAGAGACACATACAGAACCTCATGTCTACCACCACCTCAATGATGGATCCTTTCGATCCGAAAGCTGACTTGGTAAGCATTAGTTCTGGGATCATTGCCAGCCCCAATGTGAAGCATGATCTCCTCAATGCCGATGAAACCGGTGAGCATTTACTCTGCGGTTTTATGGAATCCCGCTTGTTGACGAACACTGTCGATTTCTACTCCATCCTCAAGGCTCAGAAGCTCAAAGCTTTCACTGCACAAGTGAAAAGTACTTCGAGGGTAACATCTAAGAAAGAAATTACCCTGAAAGCTGATCGTAATTTGTTCGCACGACTGCTGATCATTGGTCAGACGCGGCAACTCGACATGCGAGAGGTACTTTCATATTCGCTAAGTCCTGTCTCGCTTCCCCTTGCCACTGCGGACGGTAGTCTTGCAAAAACCAATAAATCCGCGTTGATGGATTTGATGGAGCGTAGGGGAGACAATGTCCTTGCTCTTTCAATGCCTCACGACCCTGCTGTTATAGTCGATGGCATGGCTGTGATTCAGGGACTTGTCCGTATACCGGAGACATTTCTCAACCTGGCTCAAAATATCCAAGCTGCCCTCATTAAAATAATGGTGAGTTTTGGCAGCTCTAGGATAGATTTTGTGTGTGATCGATACCCTGACATCTCAATCAAAAATGCTGAGCATTCTCGACGAAGTACCCAAGGTACTTAAGTGTAACTAGATTGTTGTGCGGCCCCGATCAAAAAGTCCAAAGTCAGTGGAAGAAGTTTCTTGCCAGTGGTAAGAATAAAGAAGCACTGATTGATTTTTCTCTTCACCACTTGGCGGTCAACCAGTCTGCCTAACCTAGGGCGCGATTACAGCATTTATGTGACACATTCTGACCAGTGTCACGTGCTGAAAGCGACATCAGGTGAGGTATGTGTACAGTTAGTGGATGAGTTGCAGTGCGATCACGAGGAAGTGGACACCCGCCTCATGCTCCATGCAAAGCACGCCGGTTCCAGCTACCGTGATATTGTCATTCACAGTCCCGATACTGACGTCGCAGTGATCGCTGTTGCACTCGCTGCGCAAACACAGGCGAATTTGTTTTTTTTCAACTGGCGTGAAAAATCGCGCCCGTGTGATCGACATCGGACGCATCAGAAGTAACTTGGGGGAGGAATTGTCTCAGGCTCTCGTTGGATTTCACATCCTGACCAGATGCTACTCGACAAGTTGTTTTAATGGTAAAGGAAAAAAGAAGACCTTTTCAGCCATGTCCAAAAACGAGACTTTCGTGGGAGGCTGCGCGAGGCTGGGGTCCGATTTCGATATAGCAGCAGAAACCGTGACTTCATTGGTGAGGTTCGTTTGTGCTATTTACGGTCAAGAGTCGACAGCGGATGTGAATGACGCAAGATACAGAGTATTTTGTTTGGCTTCGTCACCAGGAGAACAGTCAATGCCACCTACAAATGACGCCCCGCACCAACATATTCTGCGTGCTAACTATCAAGCCGCCATACACAGACGGGTGCTATCCCCCTTGATCAATGCTCCTACTCCAGTTGGCCATGGCTGGCGAATGACAGGGGACGAATTGTCAATTATGTGGATGACACAGGACCCTGCCCCAGAAATGATCTTGCAGGTTGTCCACTGCGCCTGTAAAATGTCAAACTGCAAAACAGGACAGTGTTCGCGTCACTCCTCTACCTTGTCCTGCACAGATATATGCAAGTGTCGGAATTGTGAGAATAGTTTGAAAACACCGACCGAAGAATTATTCGAAGGGGGGAATGAACAGGACGACGACGCCGATGATGATGCTGATGACGTTTAGATGAAAATAACTAATGTGCGGATTCAGTATAACTAATGTCACATACCACAGCTTTTCGTCGACATCCATCTTCCTAGTCCTTCCAGTAATAATCTAGTCGTGGCAAGGCATTTCGGTTACGCATTTTCTTGATGTAGCAGCTATTGTCTCTATGACAAATAAGGTTCATTTTATAAGGTTCATTATCCATTCACTTAAGGCTCAGCAAACAAATGGTTCCACCTTGCCATTGCGAGATGTTGATAATTTTTGATTTTGTTTCCCACCGATGTGTGAATTTCCATTCGTGTTTCAGTGAGATTGACAGATTATGATACATGGCTTAATCAGTCATAGGAAGATAATTAAGAATTAATTAGTAATTTTGTGAAGATGATTCTGTGTGGTCTTCCCTTAGCAGAATGTGGTGTAGGTTAGTTAACAGCTTCGCTGTTCACATTTCCATTTCTGTTTGCACTGAAAGTGTATAAGATGAGAATGTTATCCGTCTTTTAATGACTAAGTGCCTCATTACTGTCAGAGTATGATGGCGATAATCCATGAATGTTAAGTAAGCAGGTGGTTGTATCCGGACGCGCAGTTTCAAATCTCTAGGTCAGTCGATGTGGAAGATGAAGCCTTGTCAATATCAAGATAATTAGTGATAATAAAAAGATTTGATGGCGCTCGGGCTAAAGTAACGATTTGCATTGTTTATATTTTCCACACTGGCCACCCCAGGACCACGATATTCCCGAAAGAGGAAGATAGTAGAACGTTCTGTGGTCTTCAGTCATTTCAGACATCTCGGTCGGTATTGGAGGTAGATACAGGCTCGTAAAAATGAAGGAATTCCTCAAAAATCGCTTTTTTTCTGAATGATGCACCTTGTTGCAGTTTTCATTATCTTGACAATAAAGTGTTTACATGGTCGATACTTCTGATTCGTGAGCTATGTTGTTGTGTCTGACGCCCCCGTAGAGTTATACGATCGGCAAAATGGGGAAAAACGCCAAAATGTCACTTTTCGCACCCTGGCGACCAACTTCGACAGCTCACTGTGCCTTATTGGGCTAAGATCTCGTGGAGAACTTTTGTCCTAATGTCTACCATACATGTGTCTACAAGTAGCCCAAAGTTCACCTCGCACCCCTTCCTCAGAACGAAAAGTGTTTTTAGGGCCTTTTCATAAAAACTGCCCATGGCCTAGTTTGGTCCGACGGGACTTCGGTAACCATCCGCTCGGGTTACGCACGGGTCGAACACGCATACGGCTCGTCCCGTACGAGTGCCGTGGAGGGTGTGAATATTCGGTAGCTCGCCACGTGGGCCTCTCGGTATTTTGAAGTTTGGCAAATAACCCTGCCCCACGTGGTTGATTTCTTGACGATTCACGCTCCTGTAAGGGTCCCGTACCTTTCGAAGTTTTCTGAAAGGTACGATCTAGATTCCGCGTGTTCGGCAGAGTCGACTCTGCAGCTCCATCTAGCAGTCGCGCTCGCAACCGCCGATACCCGGCCCACAACAGTATTTGCGAGTAAACAAGTAAACAAACACGAATTAAGCTTTATACATTACATTTTCACACTTTCCTCAATTAAAAGAGGTTAATGCACTACAAATTATTTAATTAGTCAGGTGCTCATGAGAGTTCAAGTCCCTGACCCTCAGTGATGGGTAATGTTGTTAAACGTGTCCTTTACGATTCATCCATGAAGACCGCACTCTGTGCAGAGAGAGCATCAGTGCTGCTCCAGCTGTCTCCTGGGTTATTGGACACAATCCTGGACAGGTGACCACTCTGACACAGGACACTCAAACGGCTCAATCATCCCAGCAAGCTGGAATCACTTTGCCAACCTCAGAAGGATGACAAGCTGAGTCAACCCCACCTGGTATTAATTCAACAGCCAAGTGGGATTTGAACTCAGGACCCAAGTAAACCAAGCCCACGACCCCAACCATTAAACCAACACCAGGTATACATTTATGATATTTTACCAAAACAGATAAACAGAGTCGGTACAAACACACCTATCCCGTGACAATGGTTTCATAACAGTTCTTCCAGCAGATCAAAGGTTGCGGTCACAGCTTCAGGTCAAAATTTCGTGAAAAATTATTTTGGGGTCAAACTTTGACCTTGAAGTTGTGAATTCCATCCATCGAGCAGAATTAATTTGTTTCCTGGTAAACTCTCACCAACTCTGCTTTACAAACACCTGACTGGTTTAGTGGTAACTAAGTTTACCCTTCACATCTTTAAATATAATATTGAACATAATTTGGCCTTAAATAAGGTTGTTACAGGACGAGCTATTAACTCCCAACCTGGTGATGCACAGGGAAGGTGTTGCATCAGTGAGCATACCTTTCTCTGAAAGCAAAGGTAAGTCTCTTGTCTTCTCATCCAGTGATTCCTTGAGGACGTTAACGATGCTACTGCAGTCCTCAAGAACAGGCCATTGTGTGTCGGTGCAGAGGCCCATCGTCACAAGTAAATCTTCCTCTGATTTGTTGTAAAAGTGATTAAAGAGGAATCGAATGATGAATGAAGTGATGAGGTATAAAATGATGTCATACATGTACAAGAGGGAGGGTAACATGTCATGGATGGGATTTCCATTCACAATTCAATTCCGGCTCCGCTCCAGACATCGTGACATTCACTAAATCAATGAGTTCCTGTGTTAGTACACAGCACGGATCAGCACGGGAAACACAAGTTCTCGGTACGGAGTGAACGTCACGTACCGGGTCTGGACTCCTTGTCCTCGGGTGAACCGACCATGGACCCGCGGTCTTCCGGAGAACCTTCCGGACCGACCACGTGTCCTCCATCGGAGCCGCTCGTGGATCCCGGGGTGTTCTCTCTGAGATCTCGGGTCATGGTGGACCGCACGTCGTGTCAGGTGAAGGACGGTACGCTGTGGTAACCGAGTGAAGAGCGCGAGCTGTTTGGGGAAAAAGCGAACCGCGAGATCGCGGTGTCTGATTGGTTCCCGCCAAATCACGTGTCCATGATTTAAAATATATACATAGATTGAACGTTTCGTTTTGACGGATTGTTTGTGTTTCAGATTTTGTTGTGAAAGTGAAAATCGAGTCCGAGTTCGTCGATGATTATTCCCTCGATACGAATCAACGTTCTTTATTTTCTGTTTTTGTATTTATCGACAATCTTCCCTCCATAACGGAGTTATATATGGGTGTTGTAGTAATCAACAACAGACCTTTTCGATAGGCTTTATTCTCACAAAACCCATACGCATATCTACAACAACATAAATATACACAAGGTAAGAATAACAAAATACAACAACTAGTATACATTACACTGAAGGCAAATACCACATACACATCACATAACAACGAAGTTAAACTCCATACTCTAATTCCAATTACATTCCTCAGAGTACATTATTCTTAATATAGTATATAACATACCATTGCTGTTCCAGCATGACTTTCCACGGAGAACGTGGTATACGTGTCAACACCAGCCATTGACCTTCATATACAGTGTTTCCACATCCGCCCAATTACCGTTGCCGATAATTACAGTACGGCACTCCATTATCACAACATTGGGTATGTGGGTATGTAGGTATGTATGTGGGTATGTAGTTATGTGGGTATGTAGGTATGTGGGTATGTAGGTGGGTATGTAGGTATGTGGGTATGTAGGTGGGTATGTATCATCTACTCCTCCGGGAGGATTTGACCGACGAAGCTGAAACTTTCAGGGATTAATGAGGGAACCCCGACATTGTGTCTGTGCAAGTTCCGATTGATTCCATCAAGTTTTGAGGAAAAAGTTAATTCACGACCCTCCGGGACCCCCACTCATGATGACAGGAGGAAAACCACGGGGTAACCTTCCCGGGTCAGATTACGGTCACGTGTGTGTCCGAGTGGTGCTCAGGTTTCGAACACCAGACGACGGTCTCCTTGGGTTAACCTGAGGCTGTCCCTTCGGGTGAGTGCCTGGAATGTCCTTTCCATCAGAGAGGATGATCACCTGTCTCTGTTATCATCTGAGCTCAAGCGTTTAACCCGAACACCTTTCGCTTCGTGTGCGTGTGGTAACAAAAAAATTAAATAATAAACAATTGATCTTGATACGTGTGTTCCACCAGGAGAGGGACCCGTCGCTTCCCTGATGGATTTAATCAAATGACAGCATGTTGTACTTCCAAACATTCTGCTCCATTCACTCCATCATTTTCCCGGGGTCATCTTCCCTCTGATTGGAAGTCAGCTGACATCATCTTCATTAACCATCCTTCCTGAACAATGTTCAGGGGCCACTCGCCTGCGATGGACCCACGTCGATCTGCGGTCACTTCGACATCGATAAATACAATTTTTTTTTTTGATGAAACGTTTCATTCACATCACAGCAGGAAAGACGAGAGGTTCGCATGCTCGCTCTCATCACTCTGGCCTGGGTTCGAGTCCCGACCCAGCTATCAACTGTCAAGCTGTTGCCAATCAATTAACACCAGGTGATGATCTATATTACTTGGGTCCACCGTGGGTGATGTTTCTAACCGAGCATCTGTGAGTGTGATGAACACCCTCCATCTCATCTCGTGGTTCTCTGGTTCCCTTGAAGGTGACAGCACACCACGTGACTCGGTTGCACGTGTCCAGGTGAGATGTTCCACCTCCTCGTACTTGTCCGTGATTAGGAAATGTCCAAACGTGTTTTCACCACACGGTTCCAGGGGAGAGAATGAAGAGGTGAAGAGATTGAGTGACGTCACCGCCGAGCTCGCGAGAAAAAAACCCGTTCATTTCTGAAGAAACGTTGATTCCTCAAAGCCGATTCGTCACACGGTTCGTTGACCGAGTTCGCTTCACGTCGGTTTCACTGGTTTGGCTTTCATCCTGTTTTTCCACCTCCCCCTCCCCCTCCCCCTCCCCCTCCCCCACTTCACCACAACGAATGTTCTGCTGTAATTAAGGGACGGAACGTTTCCTTCCGGAGACCATTTGATTGTTCTTCGGAGGGGAAATCGTGACTCGGCCTGAGGCTTTGAGACGTGATGGCCGAATATCGTCGATCCTGCTCCTTGTGTGACCTTCCCCGAGCGTCCTGGGCTATGATCTGGACCTTCTCGGAGCCCGTGTGCCGAGGCTGTGTGAACGATGAGGGTGCGGACAAGGTCGAGGTCACGCTGAAGAGGGTGTGTGTGGTCAAGCGGTTCGGTTTGAATCGATCACCGGTACCGGAGGATGTGAACACGAACGGCAGTTGAAACCCCGGGGTGGAACCGTCTCTCGACCTTTCTTTCCTGAAGAGTGAGAGTGAAGACCATTCGCTCGTATTTCCACCACCCGCAGCTCTGGGTCACATGTACAACGGACCGTGTGGGTCAGTGGACGTCACTACCGTGAAGTACGAGGAGCCGTCGGTGTCGCAGCACCAGGGTCTAAACCCGAGACACACGGTCTCGGTGCCCCCACCAAGAGCACTGCTACCCAGTCCGATCCCATCCCACCCAGGGAGTGAACCACCATCCGAGCCTGCGGTGTTGGCGACGTGCTCCGGAAGGGGTCGCCGCCCGGCTGCAGCCGTCACTGATCTCACACCGTCTGGTGTGGTGCTGGAAGTGACCGCGACACGTGTGGATCATCCCGACGGACACAACCCCGAACGACGTGATTCGGACGGCCCGGCTGAGATGTCGGACGGTCCGGACAGCGATGTCCAAGGGTGGACGGGGGAAACGGAGCAAGAAAAGGAAACGGAGCACAGAGGTGAGATATGGTAAACTAGAAAGAGAGATCCGAGATTGCAGACCCTCACCAGAACTTGTGTCGTACGGTATATTTTGAAGTTTTGTGCGGTATATTTTGAAATTTTGTGCGGTGTATTTTGTAGTTCTGTGCGGTGTATTTTGTGTGGTGTTTGTGCGGTGTATTTTGTGTGGTGTTTGTGCGCTGGCACAGCCAAAGTGAGTCTCATTCAAAAAAAAAATCAAAAAGACCCCAGATCCCCAAAAATTTAATAATTCCGGCTGCCGTACCAAGTGTTCGATCAAGTTGAAATTTAAAACATGTTTGCCCCATCACTTCTAGTTCATAACGGTGAAGTTTCATGTTGATCGATTAAGCGGTTCCACAGAAAACATTATTTAATATTTTCCTTAAATCCAACATGGCTGCCAAACCATATTGAATTTCACATTTGAATGGAGGCCCTCAATGTCAGACATGAGATCAGGGCCGTCTCACCGGACGTTTCTCGTGCTTTTGGTGCAGGTCTCACATCCCACGTTGCAGTTGCTCTGCAAACCCTCTCAGCATCCAAGGCCAACTCCACACGTGGCTTCCTGACTTCCTCGACTCGTTGCCAACGTGCGGCTCTCAACGGAATTGTTTCATCTCCTCTCCCTATCAAGGCTCTCCCTCTCCCTAGTTCTCTAGTTCTATTCCTGATCTTTTTCAACGATTTCTTTGACTCCATAAAATCCTTTTTAATCTCTTTGTTGATGACTTCACCCTCTGCAGTGACATTCGTCATCCTTCAAACAGGAAGGATGCAGCTTCTTCCCTCTCGTCAAACCTTGACAAAATCACAAGATGGTCAAATAATTGGAATATGTCTTTCAATCCTGACAAATCTCACACTCTCACTATCTCTCTCTCTCCATCTCTCTCTCTCTCTCTCTCTCTCTCTCTCTCTCTCTGAAAGCACCATCTGGAAACCCCCATCTACTTTTTTTAACAATCCTCTTGAGGAAATTCAGTTGTTGCATTTCCTGGGTCAAACTTCAAAGTCCTATCAGCCATGATCTTTATTGGGCAAAGCACATTTCAACGTTGGCCTCCAAAGCCATCCACCTACTGGGAATCCGACAAAGTCCTTCTTTGTCACACCTGGACTCCTATC
>NW_028222310.1:0-2500 GCF_056783735.1 Eptatretus burgeri
TGAAAACTGCCAACGAAAGGAAGGCTCAACTCCAGGCTCAAAAAGAATTGGAAAGACATAACAAAGAGTTGGAGAAACAAATTAGTGGAAGTGGTGCAATTGTAGATTTTGCTGAAAAACTTGAAGGTCCGCCTGATAAAGCGAGATTGTTAGTTGGAGATATGCTTTCTTCTATAGCACAAGCAGGTGTAAAATTAACGAAAAGAGGTAATGGATTATATCTTTCTAATAAATAAATGAGCATTGATGAGTGGTTGAAAGAATTTGGAAAGAATACAACATCAAATTTACAACTTGTCAAATATTGTAAGAAATTAAAAATTCATAATGTGGTTATTTGTATGAGAGATGAATTAACAAATGTGCCGAAACATACAAAGAATATTATTATGAACTTAGAAGATAATAATGGGAACGGTTCTCATTGGGTTTGTATTTTTAATAGTCAAGACAAATATTATTTTGATAGTTTTGGTCTTCCACCACCTGTTGAAGTCATAAAATTCTTACAGAATGGTGTTTATCAAACATTTCAAGTCCAAGAATTAAATTCCAAGTGTTGTGGTCAATTGTCTGGATGTGTTATTTCAACTCAACAAAAATAAACATTTTTATGATATTATTTTTAATCTAATATAAATGACTTATGTTGGTAAAGATGGTTCTATCTTTGGTGTATCTCAAGAACTGGATATTGATTTATCAAATTATTACACAAAGGCACAGGCTGAACGACATAAATATAATATAACCAAAAATATTAACATGAAAAATGCTTATAAATTAAAAAATTATCCAAGCCCGACTGACGCGAATGACTTGGTGAGATTAAGCGATTTATCACAATATATATCCTTAAATAAAACGGCCGTGTATTCCAAAGATACAGAAGTGTTGATATTATCTCCAGGTCATACAGAATTCACAGTTCGAATTAAAATAATTTTTTTATAAAGAAGGGCGTATCGTTTGTATGGGAATAGAACAATGGGGGTATGATATGAATGATTTAGGGTATAATTGGTCATTTAAAATTAACCTCGAAGACCTGGAACAATTAAATCAGTCTCGTAAGGAAGAATATTATCCACTTGGTATCGAGAATTAGTTTTGTGGGGCCATGATTAGTAAACAACAAATAAAAGAATTTAATAAGGGTAAATATAATAATGGTTTTGCCCTTGTTTATCTCATGAAAACAGAAAAAACAGGATTATATATAATAAGTAAGGAAATACAAAATGATTTAACTATGGGAAGATGGGGAGGTGTTTCGTGCCATAATATTATTCTCACATATATTTCTAATACATAAATGACAGCAAGAAGGCTTCAAGAAAATTATCATTTCTGTGTCCAAGCATACCTTCAAGAAAAGGGTATTCGGTATTTTAATAAATGTGTTCTACAACATAAGAATGAGGTATTTTCAATAAAAGATTGGCATTATGCTGATGTTGATAAACCGACAACTGTAGATTTAATTAGAATGTTAAATAATGAAAAAATTATAAAGTTAAGAAAAGGTAAGGCTCTTTTAGAAATTCAAAATAAATTTTATTGGTTTCCTGTTGTAAAAAAAATTATTTTGGATACAGGAATAACAAGAAATCCTGATGAATATATGTATAATATTCTATGGGGTGTAAGCGATTCAAGGATAATAAGGGATGAGGAAGGAGTTGAAGAAGAGAGAGAAGAGGAGGAAAAGGAGAAGAGAGAGATGGAGGAGAGGGAGAAGAAAGAGAAGGAGGAAAAGGAGAAGAGAGAGAAGAGAGAGAGGGAGGAAAGAGAGAAGAGAGAGATGGATGAAAGGGAGAACAGAGAGAAGAGAGAGAGGGAGGAAAGAGAGAAGAGAGAGAGAGGGAGGAGAGGGAGGAGAGGGAGGAAAGAGCGAGACAAAATAAATATCAAAATATGGAAACCAGTGAGATTCAAAAAAGATTGGTGGTATTACAGAAAATAACTCAACCCACCAAGGAGGAAAACAAAGAATTGACAAGTCTATTTGCAATATTTTCTTCAAGACTATTGACATCGCCAAGCTATTCATTTTAATTCAAGGTTTTCATTTTTATTTTTTTTCTTAAATAAATGGAGGAGAGAGTGAAGGCATTTCTAAGGATTCTTTATGTTTTAAAAATTAAGATTCAAATGTGCATGTTGGAAACTAAAAAGGTTTTTGCACTCTGCAGGACTTTTTCACATAAATAAGTGAGTTATTGTCTCAAATGTAAAAAGAAAACTAATACGAAAAATATTTCATATATTAAAAGTAAAAATAACAGGGTTATCCAAAAAGGTATATGTTCGGTGTGTGGTTCAAAAAAAAATCAATTTATCTCCAAACACAAACGAGGAGGAGATATCCAAAAGTTTTTAGCAGGAAGTGAATTTACAACTACTGGAATACCAGGGGAATTACATCTTCCAGGGTATTCTTTCTGTGGTCCAGGCACAAACTTGGATAAAAGATTAGATGAGGCAGACAATCCTAAAT
>NW_028222310.1:7500-50000 GCF_056783735.1 Eptatretus burgeri
AATAAGACCTGGAGAAGTAAAAGGTGAAGATTATCACTATATTTCAGTGGAGGAACATATGCGATTGAGGAATGAAGGTCAAATATTTGAGGAGGTTTCTCTTGGTACAACAAAATATTCACATTGTAAGAGTGAGTTAAGGAAACTAAAATCTGGTGGTCTTGGGATATCAGAAACGAATCCAGAAGGAACGAGACAAATTATTAAACATCTGAGCGGAGTGAAGATTTTATCATTCGGTTTTGATGTTGAAGAAAAGCAGAGATGCAAGTGTAAGTGAAGAAGAAATTACAACTCGCATTAATGTTAAGAAAGAATTTGATGAAATATTTAAAGAAAAGGATTTATTTGAACACATCGACTTGAATGATGAAGAAAAGGAAAATTTCCCTGTTGATCTTTACAATTCATTAAATGATATTTTACAATAAATAAATGGATGCAAAAGAAAGAGCAAGAAGATTTAAGGAACATCAAGAGTTGGTTTCAAAAGTTGTAAAACAACAGGAAGACATAAAGAAGAAACGCAGACAGAAACTAACGGGCGAAGAAGCATTTGAAAGAAAACAAGATAAATTTTTTAAACCACTTTTATAAACTTCCCAAGAAAAAATAAAAGATGTTTCCACAGTTCCCACAGTAGAATATACTCCTAAAAAACTTCAAATGTTAAAAGATTTTGATCAAATGACGGAGGAAGAATTAGAGCATTTAGGAGAATTAAAGGTATATGATGATGAAGGTTTATTTCAACAACTGGAAGAGATGAATCGACCCCCTGATTATATTTTGAATGCTCTTCAAAACAATGAATATTCAGCGGATTCAAAAACCAAAGCAGGACTCATTCCAACAGAACAACCAGCAATATTTCATCTTGTTCAAGAAAAGGTATTGATATTTAATGATGAATTAAGGTTCTTGGGTTCTGCTCAACCCCCTGTTAAACTAACTCCGAGATTAATGTTTCTTCTCACAAAAGATGGAAGACAAGGTTCAACTGTGAGGGATGAACAAAGTATATTGATAAACCATTGGATATGAAAAATAATGATGATAGAGTATATATTGATCTGCTGAACACTCCAAATTATAGGGTTAGTATTTCTAGTAAAAGTAGGAAAAATGAGAAGGAGAAACACATTATTCAGGCTTTAAGTATCCTTGGTTCAGGTATTAGTTTTCTTCCAAATGACCCATCGCAATTAATTAATAGACTGTTATTGTTGTTAGGTAGTAAGAAGGCTGGAAATAACAATTGTTTTAATGAAGCATCAACCATTTTAGACCAGTTGATGAACATGAAAATAATTAATAAATGTCAATATAAAGACATTTTATCTCATATTAAATAAGATGAGAAGCACAATCCTGAGTTTTAATTTCACAACAAGCGACCACACATCTTCATTCCCATACCCACTACAACTTGACCCAACAAAAGAATATGAGGCATCTTTATTATCCATGGAAACTTATAATACCTTATTTAATATAACTGATAAAAATGACAAGTTTAGTTATAATCCCGGAAGTGGATACAAAACGATAACAGTCTCACCCGGAGCATATGAGATTTCTCAAATATCTTCCGAAATTGCTCGTCTTATGAAAGAACAGGGTGATGAACCAAAAATATTGTTATAGACATTCAAAAACATACTTCAAAATCAACGATTAGAGTTAAAAATAACTACAAGGTTGATTTCACAATTGATAATTCATTTAGAGAGTTATTGGGTTTCTCCTCAAAAAAGATTGAAACTAATGGGACGTTTTACAGTGATAATGTCATTCAAATATCCTCAGGAATAAATTCGGTGTTAATTCACTTTGATTTGATTGATGGTGCTTATAATGATGGAAAAAAAACAAATAGAATATTTTCATTCAGCGCATACTCAACCCCAATTGGTTATAAATTCAATATGGAACCCAAAAATTTGGTTTATCTCCTTGTGTCAGGAAAAAACACACACAGAGTAAATTTTAGGATAACCGACCAAGATAATTTTATGATTTCTTTTAATGGAGAAGTTATATCCATCAGAATTCACCTACGTGAAGTTTTCCAATAAATAAATACGATGGTTATTGTGAGGAAACACGAGTTGGGAAAATATAAAATAATTACAGGGGATGGGATGTTCCTTTCCCCATACTACAAGGGTGAAGGTATGTATCTTGGTCGAGGATACTATAAACCTAAGAGACAAAGGGGTGTTCGACATCAATTTAGAGGAGATGGGATAATTGATACTCTCATGGGTATTGGTTCAACTATTCTTAAACATAAAAGATCTAATTGGTTCAACTGCTTCTGCTGTGGGAAATGTAGCAGGTGCTGTAAAGAGCATAAAAGATGTCCAGAAGGAATCTCATAAATTACAAGCAATAAAAGAAATTAAGAAAGGCAAAACTCAGTTGTCCCCCCAAGAACGACAGAAAAAAATTTGAATACTTGGATCAGAGTTTCAAAAGTTTTAACATCTTTTTTCCTAAATAAATACAAGTATGGAAGCAATTGATAGTATCTATGATTTGGATGATACTATTATTATCTCAAACTCCACTAAAAAAGAAGATTACTTCAAGGTAAATGCAACAACTGGAACAGACTGGAATACGAATGGTACAAAAAGTTTTGAAATAAATAATCAACAAACCTATTTGAATCTCTCCGAAAGTTTCTTGTTGTGTAAATTTAAATTCACTAAAGCTGGGAATAACACAAACGCTGCACTTGTAAATGATTTCTTCTGGAAAATGTTTGATAGTGTGCGTTTGTATATTGGAACATATTTTTGGAATATTGGAAGCGGTTGATTATGTCTCTGCTGTATCTGAAATGATGAAATTTACACTCTATACATTCAGTGATAGAATGGGAAAGGGGTCTGTCGAAGGTTTTATTTCTGATATGTCAACGGGAACAAACACAGACCCTGGATATACTCAAAGGAAAGGAGCGTATAATGATGATACAAAAGCAGAAAATAGTTTTACTGTGGCAGTTCCTCTTAAAGGTATATTTGGATTTTGTGATCATGATAAAGTTCTGTATGGTCTTTAAATTAGATTTCAACTACAAAGGAATGATAATGAAAATAGATTGCTTTTTGGTGTTGGTAATGCTTTTGGTGATCAGAATAAATTTGTAATTGAGGAAATGAGTTGGTATATCAGTGAATATACTCCGAATCTTAAAACAGAAGAGATGTTGAATAGAAGACTTAACTCAAAGAAACCACTCAGTGTATCATACCTCAAAAGAAGATGTCAACACGTTAAACTCAACCAAACTACTTACACGTGGAATTTGGGTGTTCTGGAAGGAAAGCCACGATATCTGTGGATCATTTTTAAAAAGCCAGATGGTGATACTGCGACTGATGAGAATAATGCATTGAGTGATAATGCAAAGGTGAAACAACTTCGCGTTTCTCTAGATGGAACATTTTATCCACGAGATAGATTGGAAATTAATTGGGAAAAAAATGATTTTGCTGAAGCATACAAGTCTTACCAAAAGGTGTGTGAAAGTAATGGAAATAAAGAACCTATTTTGGATATGACAGCATTTAAAAGTTTGTATACAATCTATGCGTTTGACCTGAGCGCTCAAAAGGAAACTATAAAGTCTAATCGAGTGGATACTTCCCGATACATTGAAAGAGGAGAGAGTGAAGAAGTTGATACATATCGTTTGCTTTTGGAAGAAACAGAATTACAGATTAATGCAGATAATGGTGTGATGATGAGTCTCACATAATTTTTTGTTAAATAAATGAGTGGCAAAGTACCAACTGGGGTATATGTTAATCAAATCAATCTTCATAAACGATCATCTTGTGTTCAAAATCAAAAGCCTTGTACGATTAACGTTAATACAATTCAGAGAAAAGGAGCAGTAAGAATTGATGTTTTGCTCACAAGAGAACAGGTTAAAATCTTGAATGACACTGGTTCACTTAACATTAAAATGACAAAACCAATGTTGAAAAAATATTCAATAAGAGAGACGAGTGGAGGATTTCTCCCATTTCTAATTCCTTTATTTGCTGGTTTAAGTGCGGATGGAGCATTGACGGGTGGTATTTCAACAGCGGTGAAAACTGCCAACGAAAGGAAGGCTCAACTCCAGGCTCAAAAAGAATTGGAAAGAGATAACAAAGAGTTGGAGAAACAAATTAGTGGAAGTGGTGTAATTGTAGATTTTGCTGAAAAACTTGAAGGTCTGCCTGATAAAGCGAGATTGTTAGTTGGAGATATGCTTTCTTCTATAGCACAAGCAGGTGTAAAATTAACGAAAAGAGGTAATGGATTATATCATTCTAATAAATAAATGAGCATTGATGAGTGGTTTAAAGAATTTGGAAAGAATACAACATCAAATTTACAACTTGTCAAATATTGTAAGAAATTAAAAATTCATAATGTGGTTATTTGTATGAGAGATGACTTAACAAATGTGCTGAAACATACAAAGAATATTATTATTAACTTAGAAGATAATAATGGGAACGGTTCTCATTGGGTTTGTATTTTTAATAGTCAAGACAAATATTATTTTGATAGTTTTGGTCTTCCACCACCTGTTGAAGTCATAAAATTCTTACAGAATGGTGTTTATCAAACATTTCAAGTCCAATAATTAAATTCCAAGTGTTGTGGTCAATTATGTCTGTATGTGTTATTTCAACTCAACGAAAATAAAACATTTTATGATATTATTTTTAATCTAATATAAATGACTTATGTTGGTAAAGATGGTTCTATCTTTGGTGTATCCCAAGAACTGGATATTGATTTATCAAATTATTACACAAAGGCACAGGTTGAACGGCATAAATATAATATAACCAAAAATATTAACATGAAAAATGCTTATAAATTAAAAAATTATCCAAGCCCGACTGACGCGAATGACTTGATGAGATTAAGCGATTTATCACAATATATATCCTTAAATAAAACGGCCGTGTATTCCAAAGATACAGAAGTGTTGATATTATCTCCAGGTCATACAGAATTCACAGTTCGAATTAAAATAAATTTTTATAAAGAAGGGCGTATCGTTTGTATGAGAATGGAACAATGGGGGTATGATATGAATGATTTAGGGCATAATTGGTCATTTAAAATTAACCTCGAAGACCTGGAACAATTAAATCAGTCTCGTAAGGAAGAATATTATCCACTTCGTATCGAGAATGAGTTTTGTGGGGCCACGATTAGTAAACAACAAATAAAAGAATTTAATAAGGATAAATATAATAATGGTTTTGCCCTTGTTTATATCATGAAAACAGAAAAAAACAGGATTATATATAATAAGTAAGGAAATACAAAATGATTTAAATATGGGAAGATGGGGAGGTGTTTCGTGCCATAATATTATTCTAACATATATTTCTAATACATAAATGACAGCAAGAAGGCTTCAAGAAAATTATCATTTCTGTGTCCAAGCATACCTTCAAGAAAAGGGTATTCGGTATTTTAATAAATATGTTCTACAACATAAGAATGAGGTATTTTCAATAAAAGATTGGCATTATGCTGATGTTGATAAACCGACAACTTTAGATTTAATTAGAATGTTAAATAATGAAAAAATTATAAAGTTAAGAAAAGGTAAGGCTCTTTTAGAAATTCAAAAGAAATTTTATTGGTTTCCTGTTGTAAAAAAAATTATTTTGGATCCAGGAATAACAAGAAATCCTGATGAATATATGTATGATATTCTATGGGGTGTAAGCGATTCAAGGATAATAAGGGATGAGGAAGGAGTTGAAGAAGAGAGGGAAGAGAAGGAAAAGGAGAAGAGAGAGAAGGAGGAGAGGGAGAAGAAAGAGAAGGAGGAAAAAGAGAAGAGAGAGAAGGAGGAGAGGGAGAAGAGAGAGAAGGAGAGGGAGGAGAGAGAGTAGGAGGAAAAGGAGAAGAGAGAGATGGAGGAGAGAGAGAAGTGAGAGAGAGGGAGGAAAGAGAGAAGAGAGAGAGAGGGAGGAGAGGGAGGAAAGAGCGAGACAAAATAAATATCAAAATATGGAAACCAGTGAGATTAAAAAAAGATTAGTGGTATTACAGAAAATAACTCAACCCACCGAGGAGGAAAACAAAGAATTGACAAGTCTATTTGAAATACTTTCGACAAGACTATTGACATCGACAATATATTCATTTTAATTCAAGTTTTTCATTTTTTTTTTCTTAAATAAATGGAGGAGAGAGTGAAAGCATTTCTAAGGATTCTTTATCTTTTAAAAATTAAGATTCAAATGTGCATGTTGGAAACTAAAAAGGTTTTTGCACTCTGCAGGAATTTTTCTCATAAATAAATGAGTTATTGTCTCAAATGTAAAAAGAAAACTAATACTAAAAATATTTCATATATTAAAAGTAAAAATAACAGGGTTATACAAAAAGGTATATGTTCGGTGTGTGGTTCAAAAAAAAAATCTATTTATCTCCAAACACAAACGAGGAGGAGATATACAAAAGTTTTTATCAGGAAGTAAATTTACAACTACTGGAATACCAAGGAAATTACATCTTCCAGGGTATTCTTTCTGTGGTCCAGGCACAAACTTGGATAAAAGATTAGATGAGGCAGACAATCCTAAATCATGGAGTAAACCCATCAATAGAGTTGATGAAGTGTGCATGAGACACGATATTGATTATGGGAATACCACAACGTTGGAAGAAAAGCATGAAGCCGATAGAGAAATGTTGTATAATTTGTCTCTGATACAAAATCCAACCGTGAGAGAAAAAGTTGATCGGTTCATTGTGAAGAAGTTGATCAGTACTAAATTGAAACTTGGACTTGGAAATTCAAAAAACTTATAGGCTCTAATGATGTCATTAAGACTGAAGAGCAATTAGCTGATGAATTACATAAACCATTATTCACAAAGTTTAGTAGAAGGAAAGTTTATTCCAAGGAAGTTGATTATATCTGGTCCGCTGATTTGATTGAACTCAATAATGATAAGGGGTACAAGTATGCTTTAACCGTTATTGATTTGAGGAGTAGATACGCATGGGTTGTCCCTTTAAAAAACAAAACAGGAAAAACTCTTATGTTTGCCTTTCAACAGATATTTAATAAAAGTAAGAGAAAACCTAAAAAATTGTGGACTGATGAGGGTAGAGAGTTTTATAACAAGACATTTATGAATTTTCTAAAAAATAACTATTACATAATACAGTACCTATAATGAAGGGAAGGCAGTTGTTGTTGAACGTTTTAATCGTACCTTAAAAGAGAGACTATATAAAAAATTCACACAACTCGGTTCACAACAATGGTCATCTTTTATTCAGGATATTGTGGATAAGTATAATGACACGATTCACACGTCAACAAATATGAAACCATCAGAAACATTTACAAAATTAAAATATGAAAAAGAGATTAATGTCAGAAAAGCTAAGTTCAAAGTTGGTGATATCGTAAGAATATATAGGTGGAAATCTCATTTTGAAAAGGGTTATACTAAACGATGGACAAACGAACTTTTTTAAATTGTTGATGCAATAGATACAGTTCCTTGGACTTATAAGATATATGATTTGGAAGGGGAAGAGATTTTAGGTTCATTTTATTCACAGGAGTTACAAAAGACAAAACTAAGCAGATAATACCCATGGGAGCAATGGGTTGTCCCTTCACTCCCTCCTACTATACACCGTTGTGGACACTCGAGGGCCAAGTCCGAGGTGTATAACAGTATATAATGTGTGTCAAGGGGTGGACGTTCTGAGATCTGTGAACCCCAAACACAGAATCCTCAACTGAATAGTCAAGGCTTAACTTTGTTTGTTGATGTGTGTGTGTGTGTGTGTGTGTGCGTGTGCGTGTGCGTGTGCGTGTGCGTGTGCGTGTGCGTGTGCGTGTGCGTGTGCGTGTGCGTGTGCGTGTGCGTGTGCGTGTGCGTGTGCGTGTGCGTGTGCGTGTGTGTCCCCCAACCCTCACATTCAAAATCTCAACCCCAACCCTCACATTCAAAATCTCAACCCCAACTCAATCCTCGCCCAACACAATGTCTTTTTCAAAATGAGATTTCCACCGATATATATATATATATATATATTTTACGTTTTTTTTTTCTCTTCTTCCAATTCTGTCTTTTAAGGCTTTCAGGTTTGATGACGTAGAAAGGGGGAGTAAGCCTGCACTTTCTTCCCAGAACGAACAATGTATTTTTTTTATGTTTTTTTCTCTTCTTCCAATTCTGTCTTTTAAGGCTTTCAGGTTTGATGACGTGGAAAGGGGAGTAAGCCTGCACTTTCTTCCCAGAACTTTCTTGATCTTGCTCCCATCAAGCACCATCTGACAAAGAACTACATCGATAGGTTTAGATCCCAAAGAGTGATAGCAACTCCAAAAGTCTCCAAAATATAAATAAATAAAATAATAATAATAAATAAATAAAAGTCTCCAAAAAAGTTTCAAGTCTCCAACATCAACCCAACTTTCCAAGTCTTCAAGGTCTCACCACATTCCCGTTGAGTTTCCAAGATATGTATCACATTGTGAGTTATCAAGCCAGAACCCACATTTCAAGTATTCAAAATAAAACCAACTTACAAAGTCTCTTAAGGATAACTCATTTCCTGATTTTTTCAAAATTTGTGAGTCTCCAAGGTAGGCCCCATATTTAGAACCATCTTGGCAGAACCCTTTTCCTGAGTCTCCAAGGTAGTTATTTAAACCATCAAGGCAGAACTCATTTTCTGATTTTTCAAAATTTGTGAGTCTCCAAGGTAAAACTTGTATTCTGGCTCATCAAGGTATAACTTGTTCAGTGGGTATTGTCTTGATAACTCACAATGAGTACTATTGCTGTAAAACTCTTTTTCAGGATTTTGCTGGTCTTCAAGGTATAACTCTTTGGTTGGGTCATCAAGGACGAACTCGTTCTGTGGGTCTTGGTCGCTCACAAGGTCTTCAACCAAGCCAACAATTTCACCCCAAGTTGTTGCAAAAGCAGTATTTTCATTTCGTATTTCAGATACAATTTCCTGTGAGAGAAAATAATAATGTATGAATTAAGTTATTTAATTATTAAATGAGTCGATGTTAAAAGGAACTGAAAATAGGGAAATAAAATCTTACCTTAATGGATAAGAGGTTTGAATCCAGTTCATCAACTTGAAGGTTTAGTTCCATACAAGTCGGATAGTTCCAAGGAACCCCAAAGTCATCCCACTCAAGGTCTTGCTCGTTCTGTGGGTCTTGGTCGCTCACAAGGTCTTCAACCAAGCCAACAATTTCGCCCCAAGTTGTGGCAAAATCGGTATTTTCATATTGCATTTCAGATACAATTTCCTGTGAGAGAAAATAATAATGTATTAATTAAGTTATTTAATTATTAAATGAGTATGCTTCAATCAAAGTTTGAAAATAGGAAAATAAAAATCTTACCTCAACAGATAAGAGGTTTGAATCCAGTTCATCAACTTGAAGGTTTAGTTCCACACAAGTCTGAGAGTTCCAGGCAAGCACACAGCACACCATTGCCAGCAAAAAAAAAAAATGTTTAAAATGGAGCCTGGGCTTGAGGCTTTTATAGGGAAAGACTGGTGGGTGTGGTTTCCTTTGGAAATTCCCTGGGCAAGCCCACGCAGGCCTTCTTTGGGCAATTTTTCAAAACCATAACATGCTGGAATTTTCTTGTGATTTCTTTGTGAGTCAGAGATGAACTGGAAATGATGTAAGAGTAGGTGGGGCTTAGCAAAAGTAGGCGGGGCTTAGGAAAAGTGGGCGTAGCTTATAAAAACCTCATGAAAAGTGGGCGGGGTTTAGCAAAAGCGGGCGGGGCTTAAAGAAAAGTGGGCAGGGCATATAAAAATTCCACAGGAAGGTGGGCGGGGCTTAGAGGAAAGTGGGCGTGGCTTATTGAATACCTCTTGAAAAGTGGGCGGGGCTTTTAAAAATTCCATTTGAAAGTGGGCGGGGCTTATGAAAAGTGGGCGGGGCTTAACGAAAACAACCTGTGGCTCAGGAGGTGGTCAAACAAGAGCATTAAGAGAAGTTTATCATTTCGTAATGGCACAAAAGGGGTATCTTAAAAAATATAAAGATTCAAATGTTTTGTTTTTCAATATTTTAGATGGGGATTATTGTGCAAAGAAAATTGAACTATTGAAGGAATTTGAGAATGAACAAATCTTTATAGGTTCAATGAGTGAGCAAAACAATATGCATCGGTTATTTGATAAAGAGTGTCCCGAGGCTTAGACGTTTCAGATATTTCTTTCGAATCACCTTTAACAAATCACATTACCACTTTAGTACTTGAACAAATCTTTATCTTATTGCATGGGTTATTTGAAAAAAAGTATCCCCAGGTTAAAAGGGGAGACAAATAAATATACCTTGGGATAAAAAGGGGGTTTATTTTTAGGGAAAAAATATGAATCGCTGAAAACCCCCCATTCATTCACATGGGGAAAAGCGAGCTAGAACCAGTATATTCACCCTACTGACATATACCTATAAACTAGAACGGGCACTCGTAGAGCGCATACCTTCGCCGCAGCCACTAGTTTGAACATGGCATGAGAGTGAAATGAGGAACTAAAATTCCACTAAATCTGCTCGGGAATTTCGCAAATTTAAAGTCCATGATCCGGATTTTGTGAAAGGATTTTGTTATTAGAACTATTACGATTATGACAATTTTAGGTGATTCGTTGTCCCGAGGGCCGAACTCTGTAGCATGTAGGGTCGGATTCGGTCGAATGTCACTGACCACGCAGACACGACCTGGATCAAGTAGATCATGTTTTCAAATCCGAGCGAGGACAAAAACGTCATTTTAAATGGCATCTAATTAAACAAGAAAGTAAAACTCCTTTTTCGAAACCATGAGCGAAGCTATGTGCATATCAAACTATACCAAGTCTCCTTCATGAAAATTTGTTGTATTTTACTGAGTAACTAATTTTGGTAGGGCCCTTATGGCCCTTGTTGCATCAACAGACACATAGTTTAGAGACAGAGATATATTCTAGTTTACACCCAAACTTCACCAGGAAGTGTTGGGGTAGGGGCGAAATGGTGATTAACAACAAACGACTGAGTTATTACGTGTTCAATATTGTATTTATTACACTTGACGGAACATGGTGATGACATAGAACACAGACAAATATGGAAATGTATGAGATTACAGTCGATAATAGGAGACGAACAAAAGTTGGCAAAAGATACATGTTATTTAGTGAGATCTACTCATGAAACGTTATGTTGAAATATTTGAAATGGGAACAACACATTTTCGGTGATCGCGAATGTGCCACAAATGCGAGGAATAAAAAAAAAAAAATCATATTTCGAGGGAGACACAAAGCATGTCGTGGTCTGAATAGTACATGTCAACGACATCCACGTGTACGGTGACTGGCTGGTTGACGTATACGTGGTCCAGTAGAGATCTCTGGTCTGTCGTTGGCTCGGTCACAGACTGGCGGAACCCGTGTTGTGCCATCAGCTGTAGGATATCGTTTTCCGGAGCACCAAGCAGGTCAAAATTGAAGTCACCCAGAATGACCGTCAATCGTTCTGTATTTAGTGCCGTCAGGAAAAGTTTAAGTTTATCTTTGAACGCCGTTTGACTCTGTGATGGAGGTCTGTATAACGTTACGATATTAATTGTCCTGTTGTGGACAAAGACAGATACTCCTTTCAACACTCCCCCCCCCACCCCAACCGCTCCCTTGGGTGACAGCATTGTACATGTGTCATATTAGAGGGTGGTGAATTGAATACTGAACATTTGGCATTGATTTGATGTAAATGGGAACAAATTTGAAACTGTTATCACGAAAAAATGAGTTTGACCTTAATGTGACCTTGACTTTTGATCCAATCGCTTCCAAAATTGAATCGATTTGTCCTCTTATGATGTCAAGCATCTCACAAAAATATCAGCTGATCCGCCTATTATTATTACCTTTGTATTAAGTTGTCCACAACGCATCTCAATACAAATATGCATTTCGTGACCCCCATGACCTTTGACCCACAACCGCTACCTTGGGTGACAATAGTACTATACCTTGTGTCATTTCAGAAGATGGGGAATTGAACACTGAACAATTTGGAGTTAATCTGATGTAAATCGGAAACATATTAACCGTTTTCATCATGAAAAAACGATGTTGACCTTTTTGTGACCTTGACCTTTGATCCGATCGCTCCCAAAATCTAATGGATTTGTCCTTTCATGATGCCAAACAAATCCAAAACAATTAAAGCCTCTCTGCGTTTTGTTTTTTTGCGTTAAGTTGTCCACAACGCTTTCCGATATAAATGTGAATTTGTGTGACCCCCTTGACCTTTGACCCCCAACCGCTGCCTTGGGTGACAAAAGTACTATACCATGTGTCATATTCGAGGATGGGGAATTTAATTTTGAACATTTTGGAGTTAATTTGCTGTAAATCAAAACAAAATTGACAATTTAATCGCGAAAAAACGATTTTGACCTTTTTGTGACCTTGACCTTAACCTTTGATCCGATCGCTCCCAAAATCTAATCGATTTGTCCTCTCGTGATGCCAAACACATCCACAAAATTTCATGACAATTTGCAAAGTGGTTTTTGTGTAATGTTGTCCACAATGCTTCCCAATCAAAAACTCCATTTTGGTGACCCCCTTGACCTTTGACTTCCACAGACTAACTCGGTTTGCAAACACGATACCATACGCAATATCAGTGGATCGGGATTTGAATACTGAACAGTTTGGACTTAATTTGATGTAAATCGGAACAAAATTGACACTTTAATCGCAAAAAAACGATTTTAACCTTTTTGTGACCTTGACCTTGACCTTTGATCCGATCGCTCCCAAAATCTAATCGATTTGTCCTCTCATGATGTCAAACAAGTCCACAAAATTTCATCACAATCTGCTAAGTGGTTTTTGCGTAATGTTGTCCACGACGCTGCCCAATGAAAAATGCTTTGTGGTGACCCCCTTGACCTTTGACCTCCAACCGCTAACTCGGGTTACAGCAACACCATATAATATGTTATATTTGAGGATAGGGCATTGAATATTGATCATTTTTGGCATTAATTTGATGTAAATTGGAATAAAATTGACTGTGTTATCGCGAAAATAAAAATGTTTGACCTTTTTGTGACCTTGACCTTGACCTTTGATCCGATCGCTCCAAAAATCTACTCGATTTGTCTTTTCATGACAACAAACCTTCCCACACAATTTCAAGCTAATCCGCTGAAAAGTTTTTGTATAAAGTGATCCAAAACATTGTTGATACCATTTTTGGTGACCCCCTTGACTTTGACCCCCAACCGCTACCTAGGGTAATTACGCCACACTTTCATGTGGCATAGGCTAGAATGTATAATTGAGTAATGAACATTTTGGTGTTGGTTTTATCTCGTTCGGATAAAAATTGACCGCGTTATGACGAAAAAACGATTCTGACCTTTTCGTGACCGTGACCTTGACCTTTAATCCGATTGCTCCCAAAAGCTTCGCCTGGCGTCCTTGAGCACATCATCTCTGAAAATTTCATGCAAATCGGTCCAGCAGTTTTTGCGCAATGTTGTCCACACACATATTTACCAATAAATAAATACACAGGGGTCAATACAAAACCTTCCTCAAACGAAGTTTGCGAAGGTAACAATGGACATATACCTTGAAACAACGGGCATATACCTGGAAAACTGTGAAATAAATAAATAATATAATAAAAGATAAACAAACCTGGTTGTTGATGAACACTTGAACAAGAAAGTGGGCAAGTGGTTGTTTTTCTGGGTAGTTGATGCAACACTTGTGGTTGCTTTGAAAACAAGGTAAACTGTTTCCAGGTTTGTTGTTGTTGTTGTTGTTGTTGTTGTTGTTGTTGTTGTTGTTGTTGTTGTTGTTGTTGTTGTTGTTGTTGTTGTTGTTGTTTTTATTAGTTTTCCCTCTGTGCTGTTATTTTGTGGTTTTGTCCAAACTTGGACAAACACCGGAATCAAGATCATGCACATCCCGTTGCAGATGGTGCGAGTAAAATGTGGAGCTTTGCCACAGAAGATCATGACAGCCTTTGAAAGTATTGTTACATAATTCATCCAATCACAGCCGTGATCGAATCAGGTTGAGATCATGTCGTGAGGAATATATATCTGTAAGATGAATACGAAATGTTCAACAGTTTTTGAAATATTACAAACACAAACGTACATGGACGGATGATGGGACATGGAGGGATGATGGGACATGGAGGGATGATGGGACATGGAGGGATGATGGGACATGGAGGGATGATGGGACATGGAGGGATGATGGGACATGGAGGGATGATGGGACATGGATGGATGATGGGACATGGATGGATGATGGGACATGGAGGGATGATGGGACATGGAGGGATGATGGGACATGGAGGGATGATGGGACATTGATGGATGATGGGACATGGACGGATGATGGGACATGGAGGGATGATGGGACATGGAGGGATGATGGGACATGGAGGAATGATGGGACATGGAGGGATGATGGGAGATAGAGGGATGATGGGACATGGGCGGATGATGGGAGATGGAGGGATGATGGGACATGGGCGGATGATGGGACGAGGAGGGATGATGGGACATGGAGGGATGATGGGACATGGGCGGATGATGGGACGAGGAGGGATGATGGGACATGGAGGGATGATGGGACACGGATGGATGATGGGACACGGATGGATGATGGGACACGGATGGATGATGGGACACGGATGGATGATGGGACACGGATGGATGATGGGACACGGAGGGATGATGGGACACGGAGGGATGCTGGGACACGGAGCGATGATGGGACACGGATGGATGATGGGACATGGATGGATGGTGGGACATGGAGGAATGATGGGAGATGGAGGGATGATGGGCATGGAGGGATGAAGGGACATGGAGGGATGATGATACAAGGAGGGATGATGGGACATGGATGGATGATGGGACAAGGAGTGATGATGGGACATGGAGGGATGATGGGACAAGGAGGGATGATGGGACATGGATGGATGATGGGACAAGGAGGAATGATGGGACAAGGAGGAATGATGGGACACGGAGGGATGATGGGACATGGAGGGATGATGGGACATGGAGGGATGATGGGACACGGAGGGATGATCGGCATGGTGGGATGAAGGGACATGGAGGGATGATTGGGACATGGAGGGATGATGGGACAAGCAGGGATGATGGGACATGGATGGATGATGGGACAAGGAGGGATGATGGGACATGGAGGGATGATGGGACATGGAGGGATGATGGGGCATGGAGGGATGATGGGACAAGGAGGGATGATGTAACAAGGAGGGATGATGGGACATGGATGGATGATGGGACAAGGAGGAATGATGGGACACGGAGGGATGATGGGAGACGGAGGGATGATGGGCATGGAGGGATGAAGGGACATGGAGGGATGATGATACAAGGAGGGATGATGGGACATGGATGAATGATGGGACAAGAAGTGATGATGGGACAAGGAGTGATGATGGGACATGGAGGGATGATGGGACAAGGAGGGATGATGGGACAAGGAGCAATGATGGGACATGGAGGGATGATGGGACATGGAGGGATGATGGGACATGGAGGGATGATGGGACACAGAGGGATGATCAGCATGGTGGGATGAAGGGACATGGAGGGATGATGGGACACGGAGGGATGATGGGACACGGAGGGATGATGGGACACGGAGGGATGATGGGACACGGATGGATGATGGGACACGGATGGATGATGGGACACGGAGGGATGATGGGACACGGAGGGATGATGGGACACGGAGGGATGATGGGACACGGAGGGATGATGGGACACGGAGGGATGAAGGGACACGGAGGGATGAAGGGACACGGAGGGATGATGGGACACGGAGGGATGATGGGACACGGAGGGATGATGGGACACGGAGGGTTGATGGGACACGGAGGGTTGATGGGACACGGAGGGATGATGGGACATGGAAGGATGATGGGACATGGAGGGAAGATGGGACATGGAGGGAAGATGGGACATGGGCGGATGATGGGACGAGGAGGGATGATCGGCATGGTGGGATGAAGGGAAATGGAGGGATGATGGGACATGGAGGGATGATGGGACAAGCAGGGATGATGGGACATGGATGGATGATGGGACATGGAGGGATGATGGGACATGCAGGGATGATTGGACATGGATGGATGGTGGGACATGGACGGATGATGGGAAATGGAGGGATGATGGGACATGGAGGGATGATGGGACATGGAGGAATGATGGGACATGGAGGGATGATGGGAGATAGAGGGATGATGGGACATGGGCGGATGATGGGAGATGGAGGGATGATGGGACATGGGCGGATGATGGGACATGGAGGGATGATGGGACATGGAGGGATGATGGGACATGGATGGATGATGGGACATGGATGGATGATGGGCATGGAGGGATGAAGGGACACGGAGGGATGATGGGACACGGAGGGATGATGGGACACGGAGGGATGATGGGACACGGAGGGATGATGGGACACGGAGGGATGATGGGACACGGAGGGATGATGGGACACGGAGGGATGATGGGACACGGAGGAATGATGGGACGCGGATGGATGATGGGACGCGGAGGGATGATGGGACGCGGAGGGATGATGGGACACGGAGGGATGCTGGGACACGGAGCGATGATGGGACACGGAGCGATGATGGGACAAGGAGGGATGGTGGGACATGGATGGATGGTGGGACATGGAGGGATGATGGGAGATGGAGGGATGATGGGCATGGAGGGATGAAGGGACATGGAGGGATGATGATACAAGGAGGGATGATGGGACATGGATGGATGATGGGACATGGATGGATGATGGGACAAGGAGTGATGATGGGACATGGAAGGATGATGGGACAAGGAGGGATGATGGGACATGGATGGATGATGGGACAAGGAGGAATGATGGGACACGGAGGGATGATGGGACATGGAGGGATGATGGGACATGGAGGGATGATGGGACACGGAGGGATGATCGGCATGGTGGGATGAAGGGACATGGAGGGATGATGGGACATGGAGGGATGATGGGACATGGATGGATGATGGGACAAGGAGGGATGATGGGACATGGATGGATGATGGGACAAGGAGGGATGATGGGACATGGAGGGATGATGGGACATGGAGGGATGATGGGGCATGGAGGGATGATGGGACAAGGAGGGATGATGTAACAAGGAGGGATGATGGGACATGGATGGATGATGGGACAAGGAGGGATGATGGGACAAGGAGGGATGATGGGACACGGAGGGATGATGGGAGACGGAGGGATGATGGGACATGGATGGATGATGGGACAAGGAGGAATGATGGTACACGGAGGATTGATGGGACATGGATGGATGATGGGACATGGAGGGATGATGGGACACGGAGGGATGATCGGCATGGTGGGATGAAGGGACATGGAGGGATGATGGGACACGGAGGGATGATGGGACACGGAGGGATGATGGGACACGGAGGGATGATGGGACACGGAGGGATGATGGGACACGGAGGATTGATGGGACATGGATGGATGATGGGACACGGAGGGATGATGGGACATGGAGGGATGATGGGACCTGGAAGGATGATGGGACATGGGCGGATGATGGGACAAGGATGGATGATGGGAAATGGAGGGATGATGGGACATGGGCGGATGATGGGACATGGAGGGATGATCGGCATGGAGGGATGAAGGGACATGGAGGGATGATGGGACATGGAGGGATGATGAGACAAGGAGGGATGATGGGACATGGAGGGATGATGGGACATGGAGGGATGATGGGACATGGGCGGATGATGGGACGAGGAGGGATGATGGGACATGGAAGGATGATGAGACAGGGACGGATGATGGGACGAGGAGGGATGATGGGACACGGAGGGATGATGGGACACGGAGGGATGACGGGAAATGGAGGGATGATGGGACATGGAGGGATGATGGGACAAGGAGTGATGATGGGACACGGAGGGATGATGGGACATGGAGGGATGATGGGCATGGAGGGATGATGGGCATGGAGGGATGAAGGGACATGGAGGGATGATGGGACATGGAGGGATGATGGGACAAGGAGGGATGATGGGACATGGATGGATGCTGGGACAAGGAGGGATGATGGGACACGGAGGGATGATGGGACATGGAGGGATGATCGGCATGGAGGGATAATGGGACATGGAGGGATGATGATACAAGGAGGGATGATGGGACATGGATGGATGATGGGACAAGGAGGAATGATGGGACACGGAGGGATGATGGGACATGGATGGATGCTGGGACAAGGAGGGATGATGGGACACGGAGGGATGATGGGACATGGAGGGATGATCGGCATGGAGGGATAATGGGACATGGAGGGATGATGATACAAGGAGGGATGATGGGACATGGATGGATGATGGGACAAGGAGGAATGATGGGACACGGAGGGATGATGGGACACGGAGGGATGAAGGGACACGGAGGGATGATGGGACACGGAGGGATGATGGCCACGGAGGATTGATGGGACATGGATGGATGATGGGACACGGATGGATGATGGGACACGGAGGGATGATGGGACATGGAAGGATGAAGGGAAATGGAGGGATGATGGGAAATGGGCGGATGATGGGACAAGGATGGATGATGGGACATGGGCGGATGATGGGACATGGAGGGATGATCGGCATGGAGGGATGAAGGGACATGGAGGGATGATGGGACATGGGTGGATGATCGGACGAGGAGGGATGATGGGACACGGAGGGATGATGGGACACGGAGGGATGCTGGGACACGGAGGGATGATGGGACACGGAGGGATGATGGGACATGGAGGGATGATGGGACATGGGGGATAATGGGACATGGGGGATAATGGGACATGGAGCGATGATGGGACATGAAGGGACATGGAGGGATTATTGGCATGGAGGGATGATGGGATATGGAGGGACGATGGGACACGGGCGGATGATTGGACATGGGCGGATGATGGGACATGGAGGGATGATGGGAGATGGAGGGATGATGGGACATGGACAGATGATGGGACAAGGAGGGATGATGGGCATGGAGTGATGATGGGACATGGAGGGATGATGGGCATGGAGGGATGATGGGACATTGAGGGATGATGGGACGAGGAGGGATGATGGGACGAGGAGGGATGATGGGACATGGAGCGATGATGGGATGAGGAGGGATGATGGGACATGGAGGGATGATGGGACATGGAGGGATTGTGGGACATGGAGGGATGATGGGACACGGAGGGATGATGGGACACGGAGGGATGATGGCCACGGAGGATTGATGGGACATGGATGGATGATGGGACACGGATGGATGATGGGACACGGATGGATGATGGGACACGGAGGGATGATGGGACATGGAAGGATGAAGGGAAATGGAGGGATGATGGGAAATGGGCGGATGATGGGACAAGGATGGATGATGGGACATGGGCGGATGATGGGACATGGAGGGATGATCGGCATGGAGGGATGAAGGGACATGGAGGGATGATGGGACATGGGTGGATGATCGGACGAGGAGGGATGATGGGACACGGAGGGATGATGGGACACGGAGGGATGCTGGGACACGGAGGGATGATGGGACACGGAGGGATGATGGGACATGGAGGGATGATGGGACATGGGGGATAATGGGACATGGGGGATAATGGGACATGGAGCGATGATGGGACATGAAGGGACATGGAGGGATTATTGGCATGGAGGGATGATGGGATATGGAGGGACGATGGGACACGGGCGGATGATTGGACATGGGCGGATGATGGGACATGGAGGGATGATGGGAGATGGAGGGATGATGGGACATGGACAGATGATGGGACAAGGAGGGATGATGGGCATGGAGTGATGATGGGACATGGAGGGATGATGGGCATGGAGGGATGATGGGACATTGAGGGATGATGGGACGAGGAGGGATGATGGGACGAGGAGGGATGATGGGACATGGAGCGATGATGGGACGAGGAGGGATGATGGGACATGGAGGGATGATGGGACATGGAGGGATTGTGGGACATGGAGGGATGATGGGACACGGAGGGATGATGGGACACGGAGGGATGATGGGACACGGAGGGATGATGGGACACGGAGGGATGATGGGACACGGAGGGATGGTGGGACACGGAGGGATGGTGGGACACGGAGGGATGGTGGGACACGGAGGGATGGTGGGACACGGAGGGATGGTGGGACACGGAGGGATGGTGGGACACGGAGGGATGGTGGGACACGGAGGGATGGTGGGACACGGAGGGATGGTGGGACACGGAGGGATGGTGGGACACGGAGGGATGGTGGGACACGGAGGGATGGTGGGACACGGAGGGATGGTGGGACACGGAGGGATGGTGGGACACGGAGGGATGGTGGGACACGGAGGGATGGTGGGACACGGAGGGATGGTGGGACACGGAGGGATGGTGGGACACGGAGGGATGGTGGGACACGGAGGGATGGTGGGACACGGAGGGATGGTGGGACACAGAGGGATGGTGGGACACAGAGGGATGGTGGGACACAGAGGGATGGTGGGACACAGAGGGATGGTGGGACACAGAGGGATGGTGGGACACAGAGGGATGGTGGGACACAGAGGGATGGTGGGACACAGAGGGATGGTGGGACACAGAGGGATGGTGGGACACAGAGGGATGGTGGGACACAGAGGGATGGTGGGACACAGAGGGATGGTGGGACACAGAGGGATGGTGGGACACCGAGGGATGGTGGGACACCGAGGGATGGTGGGACACCGAGGGATGGTGGGACACCGAGGGATGGTGGGACACCGAGGGATGGTGGGACACCGAGGGATGGTGGGACACCGAGGGATGGTGGGACACCGAGGGATGGTGGGACACCGAGGGATGGTGGGACACCGAGGGATGGTGGGACACCGAGGGATGGTGGGACACCGAGGGATGGTGGGACACCGAGGGATGGTGGGACACCGAGGGATGGTGGGACACCGAGGGATGGTGGGACACCGAGGGATGGTGGGACACCGAGGGATGGTGGGACACCGAGGGATGGTGGGACACCGAGGGATGGTGGGACACCGAGGGATGGTGGGACACCGAGGGATGGTGGGACACCGAGGGATGGTGGGACACCGAGGGATGGTGGGACACCGAGGGATGGTGGGACACCGAGGGATGGTGGGACACCGAGGGATGGTGGGACACCGAGGGATGGTGGGACACCGAGGGATGGTGGGACACCGAGGGATGGTGGGACACCGAGGGATGGTGGGACACCGAGGGATGGTGGGACACCGAGGGATGGTGGGACACCGAGGGATGGTGGGACACCGAGGGATGGTGGGACACCGAGGGATGGTGGGACACCGAGGGATGGTGGGACACCGAGGGATGGTGGGACACCGAGGGATGATGGGACACAGAGGGATGATGGGACACAGAGGGATGATGGGACACAGAGGGATGATGGGACACAGAGGGATGATGGGACACAGAGGGATGATGGGACACAGAGGGATGATGGGACACAGAGGGATGATGGGGCACTGATGGATGATGGGACACGGAGGGATGAGAGGACACAAATGGATGATGGGACATGGAGGGATGATGGGACATGGCCAGATGATGCGACATGGGTGGATGATGGGACATGGAGGGATGATGGGACATGGGGGGATGATGGGACATGGGGGGATGATGGGACATGGGGGGATGATGGGACATGGAGCGATGATCTGACATGAAGAGAAATGGAGGGATGATGGGACATGGAGGGACGATGGGACTTGGAGGGATGATGGGCATGGAGGGATGATGAGACATGGAGGGATGATGGGACATGGAGGGATTATGAGACACGGAGGGATGATGGGACACGGAGGGATGATGGGACACGGAGGGATGATGGGACACGGAGGGATGATGGGACACGGAGGGATGATGGGACACGGACGGATGATGGGACACGGACGGATGATGGGACACGGACGGATGATGGGACACGGAGGGATTATGGGACATGGAGGGATGATGGGAGAGGGACGGATGATGGGACAGGGAGGGATGATGGGCATGGAGAGATGATGGGACATGGAGGGATGATGGAAGATGGAGGGATGATGGGCATGGAGGGATGATGGGCTTGGAGGGATGATGGGACATGGAGGGATGATGGGACATGGTGGGATGATGTGACATGGAGGGATGATGAGACATGGGCGGATGATGGGACATGGAGGGATGATGGGACTTGGAGGGATGATGGGACATGGAGGGATGATGGGACATGGACGGATGATGGCCATGGAGGGATGATGGAACATGGAGGGATGATGGGACATGGAGGGATGATGGGACATGGAGGGATGATGGGACATGGAGGGATGATGGGCATGGAGGGATGATGGGCATGGAGAGATGATTGTGTCGGAGTGGCGCTGAGGTGTCGTCCACCAGATGGCGGTCTCCTTGGGTTAACCTGAGGCAGTCCCTTCGGGTGGGTGCCTGGAATGTCCTATCCCTAAGAGAAGATGATCACCTGTCTCTGTTATCTTCTGATCTCAAGCGTTTGGACATCGGCATTGCAGCCCCCTCTGAGGTTCGGAGACCGGATTGCGGCGAGATAATGGTGGGTTGTTTCACCTACTATTGGTCTGGTCGTTTTGATGGTTGCCATACCCAAGGAGTTGCTGTGGCTGTGTCCAATAAGCTGACCCCAATGATAATTGAGGTAACACCGGTGAACGAGCGTATTATGAGATTTAGGATTCGTCACTCCTCCGGTGTCATTTCCCTGGTCTCTGTTTATGCTTCGACTGAGGCGAGTGATCTCACCGTGAAGGATGCATTCTACGCCACACTCGAGTCTGTGGTTGATCAGTGCCCCAGACGAGATACACTTCTCGTCTTGGGGGATTTCAATGCATTGACTGGAACTGATAGGGATGGTTATGAGATGTGTGTTGGTCCCCATGGGTCAGGAACTATGAACCAGAATGGCACTAAGTTCCTTGACTTTGCAAGAAGTCATGGACTTAGGGTGGCTGTTTCATGGTTTCAGTGCCCACAAGTGCATCGCTGGACTTGGTATTCCAACGCTGGGGGTGTGGCAAAGGAGATTGACCATATCCTCATTGACGGTCACTGGAGGATGATCCAGAACTGCAGGGTCTCCTGGAGTGTTCAGTTCCTCAATACTGACCACAGGCTTGTTGTAGCAACTCTAAAGCTGCACCTTAAATCCTGGAGAATCGTACCATCCCAGCCTAGGCTGGATGTTGGCACGCTCAGGGATGAGAGAGTTGCTGAGGAGTTTGCGAACAGGCTGAGTGGACATTTGGGGTGTCTGGGTGCTTTGGGGGGTCCTGAAGAGTTGTGGAGTGCCTTCAAGACCACCGTCCTTGATGTTGCCGGTTGATGTCTTGGAACTCATCGCAGGACAAAGAAGAATTTTGTCTCTCAAGGGACACTGGATACCATTGACCAGAGTCGCAGGGCCAGGCTGAATGGCAGAGCTGAGCTGTTCAGGGAGCTGAGGTGTAAAACTGTACGTGCACTGAGGGTGGACAAGGAGGCCTATGTGCGAGGAATCTGTGAGGGGGTAGAGCATCACCTGTCGACAGGTGATTCTCGTCCCGCTTACAGGGGAATTCGCGCATTGTGTTCATCCAAGCCCATCCCTCGGAGCACTGCAGTTAGAGCAGAGAGTGGTAGGCTCTTGACAGAGGAGTCTGAAGTGAAGGCCCGCTGGGCCGGTTACTTTGAGCGGTTGTACCAGGCTGATCCCCCAGCTGTCGAGTTGGACGTCAAGGGTGTTACAATTCCTGTTGCTGACCCTCGAATCAACTGTGGTCCACCTTCGCTTGTGAAAACACGGGCTGCGGTGAACTGGTTGAAACGGGGCAAAGCTCCAGGGATCTGTGGCATCCATGCTGAACTTCTCATGGCTGGTGGAAATGCTGCACTCTTGTCGTTGCATGCAGTTTTGTGCTCTGCCTGGAACACAGGCATCATCCCAACTGACTGGAAGAGGGGCCTTGTTGTCCCTCTCTGGAAAGGGAAGGGTGATCACCAAGACTGCAACAACTACCGAGGGGTGATGCTGCTCTCAGTTGCGGGCAAGGTCTTTGCTCGGATAATTCTTGATAGAGTTCGCCGCCATCTGCTTGAGCACCAGCGTCCAGAACAGTCAGGCTTTGCACCAAAGAGGTCAACGATTGACCGTATCCTTGCTCTTCATGTCCTCACCGAACGCAGACCTGAGTTTCGGCAGGGGCTGCTTGCAGCCTTTGTTGATCTCTGTAAAGCGTTCGATTCAGTGAATCGGGAAGTCCTCTGGAGGATTCTTGGTCTTTGTGGGGTGCCACCAAAACTGATCGATCTGATGTCTGAACTCTACTTTGGTACTGAGAGTGCTGTGAAGTGTGGTGGTACCATCTCTGACTTATTTCCAGTTGTTACTGGAGTTCGTCAGGGGTGTGTACTGGCCCCACACTTTTCAGCACTTGTATGGACTGGATTTTAGGGAGGATGTCGGAAATATCAAGGTTGCGGAAATATCGGACCTTCATTTCGCAGATGATGCAGTCATCTTTGGGGAGACTTTAGATATCCTTTTGGGGGCCCTCGAGGTGCTGAATGAGGAGTCGGAGCCGCTGGGATTACGGGTTTCTTGGGTCAAATCTAAGATCCAGGCTTTTGGTGACATCTTGGATGCTGCTGTCCTGTCTGTGTCTGTTTGTGGTGAGGATGTTGACGTCGTGGAGTGATTCACTTACCTTGGCAGTGATATTCATGTCTCTGCTGGCTGTGAGTCAGAGGTCAATAGACGTCTGGTTCAGGCCTGGGGAGTCATGGATTCACTGGATCATGGGGTGTGACGCTGCCGGTACCTGTGCGGGAGGACGAAAGTCCGAGTCTTCAGGTCCTTGGTACTTCCAGTCTTGCTCTATGGATTCGACACTTGGACTCTGACCAAGGATCTGAAACGGAGACTTAATTCCTTTGGTACCAGGCCTCTTTGGAGAATCCTTGGCTATCGTTGGTCAGATTTTGTGTCCAACGAGCGGTTCCTGAGAGAGACTCGGATGAGATTTGTTTCCTGCATGGTCCGTGAGCATCAGCTGCGGCTGTATGGACATGTGGCTCGTTTTCCTGACGCTGATCCTGCTCACCAGATTCTCTCAGCGAGGGAGTCTCGTGAGTGGAGGAGGCCAGTGGGCCGACCACTGCCTCGTGGTTGCAGCAGGTTGACTGGCATCTCAAGGAGATGGGGATTCGCCTGGCATCTGCCTGGGGAAAGGCCAGACGGAGGCCCCTGGAGTACCGGCGGAAAGTGGACGCAGCGACGCGCTGTTCTGGCACATGCTCCCATACCTGACCTGACCTCTCACATTCTCTTCGTTTTCCCTCCTCCTCTGTTCCCATTTTTTTCTCACTTTGCATTCCACTTATTCTCCAGCTCTTCCAACTCCTCACATTCTCATGTTGCCCCCATTCCTGCATTCTCTCTCACTTCATTGAGGGTTATAATTAAAGTTAATGAGTACATTTGATGAGAATAACAACTCAAAAATGATAGGAAGTCAGAACAGGTGAATCTTCACACACCACTTAACACCTGCACCAAATTCAGTTAAATGTTGTAACCACGACAGTAACTTGGGAGCACTCAGGGGAGAGGAAAGTGAAATTTATATAATAAAATAAAAATAGTGGTTGCACTGAGAGATGCCATAAGCTTGTGTGTTGTGGATAAGTGTTTGGAGTGCCAAAACTACAACAAAACCTTGATTTCATCCAAAATACCGGCAGGATAATACAAAACCTGAAATTGTTAATTTTTGTTGCTGAGTTTCATTGTAACCTCCTGACACAGACCCTTTAATGACTGCCTCAACGAGAATGGCACTCGGTGGAGCGCACACCTCCGCAAGGCTGAACAGATCAAGTTTTGTGTGCCGCTGAGAGGTATGATCTGGATTCAAACCTGAACCAAAATCGAATCGGCTTGTTCTTGTCACCGAACCAACTCAGCCACCAAGTTTCGTCACAACTCGTCCAAAACTTTTTGAGATATCGAGGTATATTTGTGTCGTTTTGGCCCCCAACTCTCAACGGTGACAGACAGTCGATATAAATGTTTCTCACAGACCGTCCATGTCAATGTTTCTCACAGACCGTCCATATAAATGTTTCTCACAGACCGTCTATATAAATGTTTCTTCCAGACAGTCCATGTAAATGTTTCTCACAGACAGTCCACATAAATATTTCTCACAGACAGTCCACATAAATGTTTCTTCCAGACAGTCCATATAAATGTTTCTCACAGACAGTCCTTAAAAATGTTTCTTCCAGACAGTCCATATAAATGTTTCTCACAGACAGTCCATATAAATGTTTCTCACAGACCGTCCAAATAAATGTATCTCACAGACAGTCATTATAAATGTTTCTTACAGACAGTCCAAAAATGTTTCTCACAGACAGTCTATATAAATGTTTCTCACAGACATTCCATATAAATGTTTCTCACAGAGAGTCCATATAAATGTTTCTTCTAGACACTCCAGACAAATGTTTCTCACAGACAGTCCAAATAAATATTTCTCACAGACAGTCCATATAAATATTTCTCACATACAGTCCAGAGAATGTTTCTCACAGACAGTCCAAATAAATGTTTCTCACAGACAGTCCATAAAAATGTTTCTCAGAGACAGTCCATATAAATATTTCTCACAGACAGTCCATATTAATGTTTCTCACAGACAGTCCATATAAATATTTCTCACAGACAATCCATAAAAATGTTTCTCACAGAAAGTCAATATAAATGTTTCTCACAGACAGTCCATATAAATGTTTCTCACAGACAGTCCATAAAAATGTTTCTCACAGAAAGTCCATATAAATGTTTCTTCCAGACAGTCCATATAAATGTTTCTCACAGACAATCCATAAAAATGTTTCTCACAGAGAGTCAATATAAATGTTTCTCACAGACAGTCCATATAAATGTTTCTCACAGACAGTCCATGGAAATGTTTCTCACAGACAATCCATATAAATGTTTCTCACAGACAGTCCATAATAATGTTTCTCACAGAAAGTCCATCTAAATGTTTCTCACAGACAGTCCATATAAATGTTTCTCACAAAGAGTCCACATAAATGTTTCTCACAGACAGTCCATATAAATGTTTCTCACAGACTGTCCATATAAATGTTTCTCACAGACAGTCGATATAAATGTTTCTCACAGACAGTCCATATAAATGTTTCTCACAGACAGTCCATATAAATGTTTCTCACAGACAGTCCATATAAATGTTTCTCACAGACAGTCCATATAAATGTTTCTCACAGACAGTCCATATAAATGTTTCTCACAGACAGTCCATATAAATATTTCTCACATACAGTCCAGAGAATGTTTCTCACAGACAGTCCATATTAATGTTTCTCACAGACAGTCCATATTAATGTTTCTCACAGACAGTCCATATAAATGTTTCTTCCAGACAGTCCATATAAATATTTCTCACATACAGTCCAGAGAATGTTTCTCACAGACAGTCCATATAAATATTTCTCACAGACAATCCATAAAAATGTTTCTCACAGAAAGTCAATATAAATGTTTCTCACAGACAGTCCATATAAATGTTTCTCACAGACAGTCCAAATAAATGTTTCTCACAGACAGTCCATATAAATGTTTCTCACAGACAGTCCATATAAATATTTCTCACATACAGTCCAGAGAATGTTTCTCACAGACAGTCCATATTAATGTTTCTCACAGACAGTCCATATTAATGTTTCTCACAGACAGTCCATATTAATGTTTCTCACAGACAGTCCATATAAATGTTTCTTCCAGACAGTCCATATAAATATTTCTCACATACAGTCCAGAGAATGTTTCTCACAGACAGTCCATATAAATATTTCTCACAGACAATCCATAAAAATGTTTCTCACAGACAGTCCATATAAATGTTTCTCACAGACAGTCCAAATAAATGTTTCTCACAGACAGTCCATATAAATGTTTCTCACAGACAGTCCATATAAATATTTCTCACATACAGTCCAGAGAATGTTTCTCACAGACAGTCCATATTAATGTTTCTCACAGACAGTCCATATTAATGTTTCTCACAGACAGTCCATATTAATGTTTCTTCCAGACAGTCCATATAAATATTTCTCACATACAGTCCAGAGAATGTTTCTCACAGACAGTCCATATAAATATTTCTCACAGAAAGTCAATATAAATGTTTCTCACAGAAAGTCAATATAAATGTTTCTCACAGAAAGTCAATATAAATGTTTCTCACAGAAAGTCAATATAAATGTTTCTCACAGAGAGTCCATATAAATGTTTCTTCTAGACACTCCAGACAAATGTTTCTCACAGACAGTCCAAATAAATATTTCTCACAGACAGTCCATATAAATATTTCTCACATACAGTCCAGAGAATGTTTCTCACAGACAGTCCAAATAAATGTTTCTCACAGACAGTCCATAAAAATGTTTCTCATAGACAGTCCATATAAATATTTCTCACAGACAGTCCATATTAATGTTTCTCACAGACAGTCCATATAAATATTTCTCACAGACAATCCATAAAAATGTTTCTCACAGAAAGTCAATATAAATGTTTCTCACAGACAGTCCATATAAATGTTTCTCACAGACAGTCCATAAAAATGTTTCTCACAGAAAGTCCATATAAATGTTTCTTCCAGACAGTCCATATAAATGTTTCTCACAGACAATCCATAAAAATGTTTCTCACAGAGAGTCAATATAAATGTTTCTCACAGACAGTCCATATAAATGTTTCTCACAGACAGTCCATGGAAATGTTTCTCACAGACAATCCATATAAATGTTTCTCACAGACAGTCCATAATAATGTTTCTCACAGAAAGTCCATCTAAATGTTTCTCACAGACAGTCCATATAAATGTTTCTCACAAAGAGTCCACATAAATGTTTCTCACAGACAGTCCATATAAATGTTTCTCACAGACTGTCCATATAAATGTTTCTCACAGACAGTCCATATAAATGTTTCTCACAGACAGTCCATATAAATGTTTCTCACAGACAGTCCATATAAATGTTTCTCACAGACAGTCCATATAAATGTTTCTCACAGACAGTCCATATAAATGTTTCTCACAGACAGTCCATATAAATATTTCTCACATACAGTCCAGAGAATGTTTCTCACAGACAGTCCATATTAATGTTTCTCACAGACAGTCCATATTAATGTTTCTCACAGACAGTCCATATAAATGTTTCTTCCAGACAGTCCATATAAATATTTCTCACATACAGTCCAGAGAATGTTTCTCACAGACAGTCCATATAAATATTTCTCACAGACAATCCATAAAAATGTTTCTCACAGAAAGTCAATATAAATGTTTCTCACAGACAGTCCATATAAATGTTTCTCACAGACAGTCCAAATAAATGTTTCTCACAGACAGTCCATATAAATGTTTCTCACAGACAGTCCATATAAATATTTCTCACATACAGTCCAGAGAATGTTTCTCACAGACAGTCCATATTAATGTTTCTCACAGACAGTCCATATTAATGTTTCTCACAGACAGTCCATATTAATGTTTCTTCCAGACAGTCCATATAAATATTTCTCACATACAGTCCAGAGAATGTTTCTCACAGAAAGTCAATATAAATGTTTCTCACAGAAAGTCAATATAAATGTTTCTCACAGACAGTCCATGTAAATGTTTCTCACAGACAGTCCATATAAATGTTTCTCACAGACAGTCCATATAAATGTTTCTGACAGACAGTCCATATAAATGTTTCTCACAGACAGTCCATATAAATATTTCTCACATCCAGTCCAGAGAATGTTTCTCACAGACAGTCCATATTAATGTTTCTCACAGACAGTCCATATAAATGTTTCTTCCAGACAGTCCATATAAATGTTTCTCACAGACAGTCCATAAAAATGTTTCTCACAGAGAGTCCATATAAATGTTTCTTCTAGACAGTCCAGACAAATGTTTCTCACAGACAGTCCATATAAATGTTTCTCACACACAGTCCATGTAAATGTTTCTTACAGACAGTCCATATAAATGTTTCTCACACACAGTCCAGAGAATGTTTCTCACAGACAGTCCAAATAAATGTTTCTCACAGAAAGTCCATATAAATGTTTCTTCCAGACAGTCCATATAAATGTTTCTCACAGACAGTCCATAAAAATGTTTCTCACAGAGAGTCCATATAAATGTTTCTTCTAGACAGTCCATATAAATATTTCTCACAGACAGTCCATATAAATATTTCTCACAGACAGTCCATATAAATGTTTCTTCCAGACAGTCCATATAAATATTTCTCACAGACAGTCCATATAAATATTTCTCACAGAAAGTCCATATAAATGTTTCTCACAGACAGTCCATAAAAATGTTTCTCACAGAGAGTCCATATAAATGTTTCTTCTAGACAGTCCATATAAATATTTCTCACAGACAGTCCATATAAATATTTCTCACAGACAATCCACAAAAATGTTTCTCACAGAAAGTCAATATAAATGTTTCTCACAGACAGTCCATATGAATGTTTCTCACAGACAGTCCATATAAATATTTCTCACAGACAGTCCATATAAATATTTCTCACAGACAATCCACAAAAATGTTTCTCACAGAAAGTCCATATAAATGTTTCTCACAGACAGTCCATAGAAATGTTTCTCACAGAAAGTCCATATAAATGTTTCTTCCAGACAGTCCATATAAATGTTTCTCACAGACAGTCCATAAAAATGTTTCTCACAGAGAGTCCATATAAATGTTTCTTCTAGACAGTCCAGACAAATGTTTCTCACAGACAGTCCATATAAATATTTCTCACAGACAGTCCAGAGAATGTTTCTCACAGACAGTCCAAATAAATGTTTCTCACAGACAGTCCATAAAAATGTTTCTCACAGACAGTCCATATAAATATTTCTCACAGACAGTCCATATAAATATTTCTCACAGACAATCCACAAAAATGTTTCTCACAGAAAGTCAATATAAATGTTTCTCACAGACAGTCCATATGAATGTTTCTCACAGACAGTCCATATTAATGTTTCTCACAGACAGTCCATATAAATATTTCTCACAGACAATCCACAAAAATGTTTCTCACAGAAAGTCAATATAAATGTTTCTCACAGACAGTCCATGTAAATGTTTCTCACAGACAGTCCATAAAAATGTTTCTCACAGAAAGACCATATAAATGTTTCTCACAGACAGCCATATAAATGTTTCTCACAGACAGTCCATATAAATGTTTCTCACAGACAGTCCATGTAAATGTTTCTCACAGACAGTCCAGATCGATTTTTCTCACAGACAGTCCATGTAATTGTTTCTCACAGACACTCAAATAAATGTTTCTCACAGACAGTCCATATAAATGTTTCTCACAGACAGTCCATGTAATTGTTTCTCACAGAGAGTCCATATAAATATTTCTCACAGACACTCATAAAAATGTTTCTCACAGACAGTCCATAAAAATGTTTCTCACAGACAGTCCATGTCATTGTTTCTCACAGACACTCAAATAAATGTTTCTCACAGACAGTCTATATAAATGTTTCTCACAGACAGTCCATAGAAATGTTTCTCACAGACAGTCCATATAAATGTTTCTTTCAGACAGTCCATATAAATGTTTCTCACAGACAGTCCATATAAATGTTTCTCACAGACAGTCCACATAAATGTTTGCCCAACTGTGTCTGCGGACGTCCTCCTGCAGTTGGGTTACTTCTTATTCGGAGGTTGGTGGCAGGATTTGCACTCCGGCCACCGTAAAACCCTTCATTCCGCAAAACGCAAAAACGCAAAAAAATCTGAAAACCCACTCCGTGGGAGTACCTCCTGTGCAGCTCACCGGATGACGGGATTGGGGCAAAGCCTTCGGGACCCCCAATCTTTGATAGGAGGGAAACCACGGAGTAACATCCCTGGGTCAGATTGCGGGAGAGTGTGTCGGAGTGGTGCTGAGGTGTCGTCCACCAGACGGCGGTCTCCTTGGGTTAACCTGAGGCGGTCCCTTCGGGTGGGTGCCTGGAATGTCCTATCCCTAAGAGAGGATGATCACCTGTCTCTGTTATCATCTGAGCTCAAGCGTTTGGACATCGGGATTGCAGCTCTCTCTGAGGTTCGGAGACCGGATTGCGGCGAGATAATGGTGGGTGGTTACACCTACTATTAGTCTGGTCGCTCTGATGGTTACCATACCCAAGGAGTTGCTGTGGCTGTGTCCAATAAGCTGACCCCAATGATAATTGAGGTAACACCGGTCAACGAGCGTATTATGAGATTAAGGATTCGCCACTCCTTAGGTGTCATTTCCCTGGTCTCTATTTATGCTCCGACTGAGGCGAGTGATCTCACCGTGAAGGATGCATTCTACGCCACACTCGAGTCTGTGGTTGATCAGTGCCCCAGACGAGATACACTTCTAGTCTTGGGGGATTTCAATGCATCGACTGGAACTGATAGGGATGGTTATGAGGTGTGTGTTGGTCCCCATGGGTCAGGAACTATGAACCAGAATAGCACTAAGTTCCTTGACTTTGCAAGAAGTCATGGACTTAGGGTGGCTGGTTCATGGTTTCAGCGCCCGCAAGCTCATCGCTGGACTTGGTATTCCAACGCTGGTGGTGTAGCAAAGGAGATTGACCATGTCCTCATTGACGGTCGTTGGAGGATGATCCAGAACTGCAGGGTCTACCGGAGTGCTCAGTTCCTCAATACTGACCACAGGCTTGTTGAAGCAACTCTAAAGCTGCACCTTAAATCCTGGAGAATGGTACCATCCCAGCCTAGGCTGGATGTTGCCAAGCTCAGGGATGAGAGAGTAGCTGAGGAGTTTGCGAACAGGCTGAGTGGACACTTGGGGGGTCTGGGTGCTTTGGGGGGTCCTGAAGAGTTGTGGAGCACCTTCAAGACCACCGTCCTTGATGTTGCCGGTGGATGCCTTGAAGTTCACCGCAGGGCAAAGAAGAATTTTGTCTCTCAAGGGACACTGGATACCATTGACCAGAGTCGCAGGGCCAGGCTGAATGGCAGAGCTGAGCTGTTCAGGGAGCTGAGGCGTAAAACTGTACGTGCACTGAGGGTGGACAAGGAGGCCTATGTGCGAGGAATCTGTGAGGGGGTAGAGCATCACCTGTGGACAGGTGATTCTCGTCCCGCTTACAGGGGAATTCGCGCATTACGTTCATCCAAGCCCATCCCTCGGAGCACTGCAGTTCGAGCAGAGAGTGGTAGGCTCTTGACAGAGGAGTCTGAAGTGAAGGCCCGCTGGGCCGGTTACTTTGAGCGGTTGTACCAGGCTGATCCCCCAGCTGTCGAGTTGGACGTCAAGGGTGTTACAATCCCTGTTGCTGACCCTCGAATCAACTGTGGTCCACCATCGCTTGTGGAAACACGGGCTGCGGTGAACCAGTTGAAACGGGGCAAAGCTCCAGGGATCTGTGGCATCCATGCTGAACTTCTCAAGGCTGGTGGAAATGCTGCACTCGCGTCGTTGCATGCAGTTTTGTGCTCTGCCTGGAACACAGGCATCATCCCAACTGACTGGAAGAGGGGCCTTGTTGTCCCTCTCTGGAAAGGGAAGGGTGATCGCCAAGACTGCAACAACTACCGAGGGGTGACGCTGCTCTCAGTGCTGGGCAAGGTCTTTGCTCGGATAATTCTAGATAGGGTTCGCCACCATCTGATTGAGCACCAGCGTCCAGAGCAGTCAGGCTTTACACCAAAGAGGTCAACGATTGACCGTATCCTTGCACTTCGTGTCCTCACCGAACGCAGACGAGAGTTTCGGCAGGGGCTGCTTGCAGCCGATGTTGATCTCTGTAAAGCGTTCGATTCAGTGAATCGGGATGTCCTCTGGAGGATTCTTGGTCTTCGTGGGGTGCCACCGAAACTGATCGATCTGATGTCTGAACTCTACTCTGGTACTGAGAGTGCTGTGAAGTGTGGTGGTACCATCTCTGACTTATTTCCAGTTGTTACTGGAGTTCGTCAGGGATGTGTACTTGCCCCCACACTTTTCAGTACTTGTATGGACTGGATTTTTGGGAGGATGTCGGAGCGATCAAGTTGTGGTGCATCGTTTGGCAATGTCAAGATCTCGGACCTTGACTTTGCAGATGATGCAGTCATCTTTGCGGAGACTTTAGACATCCTCTTGGGGGCCCTCGAGGTGCTGAATGAGGAGTCGGAGCTGTTGGGATTACGGATTTCTTGGGTCAAAACTAAGATCCAGGCTTTCGGTGACATCTTGGATGCTGCTGTCCTGTCTGTGTCTGTTTGTGGTGAGGATGTTGAGGTCGTGGATAGATTCACTTCCCTTGGCAGTGATATTCATGTCTCCGCAGGTTGTGAGCCGGAGGTCAATCGACATCTGGGTCGGGCCTGGGGAGTCATGGATTCACTGGATCATGGGGTGTGGCGCTGCCGGTACCTGTGCGGGAGGACGAAAGTCCGAGTCTTCAGGTCCTTGGTACTTCCAGTCTTGCTCTATGGGTGCGAGACTTGGACTTTGACCAAGGATCTGAGACGGAGACTTAATTCCTTTGGTACCAGGTCTCCTCGGAGAATCCTTGGCTATCGCTGGTCGGATTTTGTGTCCAACGAGCGGTTGCTGAGAGAGACTCGGATGAGATTTGTTACCTGCATAGTCCGTGAGCGTCAGCTGCGGCTGTATGGACATGTGGCTCGTTTTCCTGACGCTGATCCTGCTCACCAGATTCTCTCAGCGAGGGAGTCTCATGAGTGGAGGAGGCCATTGGGCCGACCACGTGCCTCATGGTTGCAGCAGGTTGACCATCATCTCAAGGAGATGGGGATGGGCCTGGCATCTGCCTGGGGGATGGCCAGACGGAGGCCCCTGGAGTACCGGCGGAAAGTGGACGCAGCGACGCGCTGTTCTGGCACATGCTCCCATACCTGACCTGACCTGACACAGACAGTCCACATAAATGTTTCTCACAGACAGTCCATATAAATGTATCTCACAGACAGTCCATATAAATGTTTCTCACAGACAGTCCATATAAATGTTTCTCACAGACAGTCCATATAAATGTTTCTCACAGACAGTCCACATAAATGTTTCTCACAGACAGTCCACATAAATGTTTCTCACAGACAGTCCACATCAATGTTTCTCACAGACAGTCCAGATAAATGTTTCTCACAGACAGTCCAGATAAATGTTTCTCACAGACAGTCCATGTAAATGTTTCTCCCAGACAGTCCATATAAATGTTTCTCACAGACAGTCCATGTTATTGTTTCTCACAGACAGTCCATGTTATTGTTTCTCACAGACAGTCCAGATGAATGTTTCTCACAGACAGTCCATATAAATGTTTCTCACAGACAGTCCATATAAATGTTTCTCACAGACAGTCCAGATAAATATTTCTCACAGACAGTCCAGAAAATGTTTCTCACAGACAGTCCATGTAAATGTTTCTCACAGACAGTCCATTTTAATGTTTCTCACAGACAGTCCATGTAATTGTTTCTCACAGACAGTCCATGTAATTGTTTCTCACAGACAGTCCATATAAATGTTTCTCACAGACAGTCCATATAAATGTTTCTCACAGACAGTCCATATAAATGTTTGTCACAGACAGTCCGTATAAATCTATCTCACAGACACTCATATAAATGTTTGTCACAGACAATCCATATAAATGTTTCTCACAGACTCTCCATATAAATGTTTCTTCCAGACAGTCCATATAAATATATCTCACAGACAGTCCATATAAATGTTTCTCACAGACAGTCCAGAAAATGTTTCTTCCAGACAGTCCAGAAAATGTTTCTCACAGACAGAACATGTAAATGTTTCTCACAGACAAAGCTGTTCGACTTATTGATTTATATGGACATTTATATTTTATTAATATGGAGAAACATTTATATGGACTCTTTGTGAGAAACATTTCTGTGGACTGTCTGTGAGAAACAATTACATGGACTGTCTGTGAGAAACATTTATATGGACTGTCTGTGAGAAACATTTATATGGACTGTCTGTGAGAAATATTTATATGGACTGTCTGTGAGAAACATTTATATGGACTGTCTGTGAGAAACATTTATATCGACTGTCTGTGAGAAACATTTATATGGACTGTCTGTGAGAAACATTTATATGGACTGTCTGAGAAATATTTATATCGACTGTCTGTGAGAAATATTTACATGGACTGTCTGTGAGAAACATTTATATCGACTGTCTGTGAGAAACATTTATATGGACTGTCTGTGAGAAACATTTATATGGACTGTCTGTAAGAAACATTTACATGGACTGTCTGTGAGAAACAATTACATGGACTGTCTGTGAGAAACAATTACATGTTCTGTCTGTGAGAAACAATTACATGGACTGTCTGTGAGAAACATTTATATGGACTGTCTGTGAGAAACATTTATATGGACTGTCTGTAAAAACATTTATATGGACTGTCTGTGAGAAACATTTATATGGACTGTCTGTGAGAAATATTTATATGGACTGTCTGTGAGAAACATTTATATGGACTGTCTGTGAGAAACATTTATATCGACTGTCTGTGAGAAACATTTATATGGACTGTCTGTGAGAAACATTTATATGGACTGTCTGAGAAATATTTATATCGACTGTCTGTGAGAAATATTTACATGGACTGTCTGTGAGAAACATTTATATCGACTGTCTGTGAGAAACATTAATCTGGACTGTCTGTGAGAAACAATAACATGGACTGTCTGTGAGAAACAATAACATGGACTGTCTGTGAGAAACATTTATATGGACTGTCTGTGAGAAATATTTATCTGGACTGTCTGTGAGAAACATTTATGTGGACTGTCTGTGAGAAACATTTACATGGACTGTCTGTGAGAAACATTTATATGGACTGTGTGAGAAACATTTTTTGGACTGTCTGTAAGAAACATTTATGTGGACTGTCTGTAAGAAACATTGAAATGGACTGTCTGTGAGAAACATTGATATGGACTGTCTGAAAGAAACATTGAAATGGACTGTCTGTGAGAAACATTTATATGGACTGTCTGTGAGAAACATTTATATGGACTGTCTGTGAGAAACATTGATATGGACTGTCTGTGAGAAACATTTACATGTTCTGTCTGTGAGAAACATTTACATGTTCTGTCTGTGAGAAACATTTACATGTTCTGTCTGTGAGAAACATTTATATGGACTGTGTGAGAAACATTTTTTGGACTGTCTGTAAGAAATATTTATTTGGACTGTCTGTGAGAAACATTTATGTGGACTGTCTGTGAGAAACATATATATGAACTGTCTGTGAGAAACATTTATATGGAGTCTGTGAAAAACATTTATATGGACTGTCTGAGAGAAACATTTATCTGGACTGTCTGTGAGAAACATTTGTGTGGACTGTCTGTGAGAAACATTTATATGGACTGTCTGTGAGAAACATTTATATGAACTGTCTGTGAGAAACATTGAAATGGACTGTCTGTGAAAAACATTTATATGGACTGTCTGTGAGAAACATTTATATGGACTGTTTGTGAGAAACATTTACATGTTCTGTCTGTGCGAAACATTTATATGGACTGTCTGTGAGAAACATGTTTATGGGCAATCTGTGAGAAACATTTATCTGGACTGTCTGTGAGAAACATTTATGTGGACTGTCTGTGAGAAACATTTACATGGACTGTCTGTGAGAAACATTTATATGGACTGTGTGAGAAACATTTTTTGGACTGTCTGTAAGAAACATTTATGTGGACTGTCTGTAAGAAACATTGAAATGGACTGTCTGTGAGAAACATTGATATGGACTGTCTGAAAGAAACATTGAAATGGACTGTCTGTGAGAAACATTTATATGGACTGTCTGTGAGAAACATTTATATGGACTGTCTGTGAGAAACATTGATATGGACTGTCTGTGAGAAACATTTACATGTTCTGTCTGTGAGAAACATTTACATGTTCTGTCTGTGAGAAACATTTACATGTTCTGTCTGTGAGAAACATTTATATGGACTGTGTGAGAAACATTCTTTGGACTGTCTGTATGAAATATTTGTTTGGACTGTCTGTGAGAAACATTTATGTGGACTGTCTGTGAGAAACATATATATGGACTGTCTGTGAGAAACATTTTTATGGGCTGTCTGTGAGAAACATTTACATGTTCTGTCTGTGAGAAACATTTTTATGGACTGTCTGTGAGAAACATTTACATGTTCTGTCTGTGCGAAACATTTATATGGACTGTCTGTGAGAAACATGTTTATGGGCAATCTGTGAGAAACATTTATGTGTACTGTCTGAAAGAAACATTTACATGGACTGTCTGTGAGAAACATTTACATGTTCTGTCTGTGAGAAACATTTATGTGGACTGTCTGTGAGAAACATTTATGTGGACTGTCTGTGAGAAACAGTTACATGGACTGTCTGTGAGAAACATTTATATGGACTGTCTGTAAGAAACATTTATCTGGACTCTGTGAGAAACATCTATATGGATTGTCTGTTAGAAACATTTTTTGAGTGTCTGTGAGAAATATTTATCTGGACTGTCTGTGAGAAACAATTACATGGACTGTCTGTGAGAAACATTTATATGAACTGTCTGTGAGAAACATTTTATGGACTGTCAGTGAGAAACATTAATGTGGACTGTGTGTGAGAAACATTTATGTGGACTGTCTGTGAGAAACATTAATGTGGACTGTCTGTGAGAAACATTAATGTGGACTGTTTGTGAGAAACATTTATGTGGACTGTCTGTGAGAAACATTTATATGGACTGTCTGTGAGAAACATTTGTTTGGACTGTCTGTCAGAAGCATTTACATGGACTGTCTGTGAGAAACATTTTTTGGACTGTCTGTGAGAAACATTAATGTGGACTGTTTGTGAGAAACATTTGTTTGGACTGTCTGTCAGAAGCATTTACATGGACTGTCAGTGAGAAACATTTTTTGGACTGTCTGTGAGAAACATTAATGTGGACTGTTTGTGAGAAACATTTGTTTGGACTGTCTGAGAGAAACATTTGTTTGGACTGTCTGTCAGAAGCATTTACATGGACTGTCTGTGAGAAACATTTATATGGACTGTCTGTGAGAAACATTTATATGGACTGTCTGTAAAAACATTTATATGGACTGTCTGTGAGAAACATTTATATGGACTGTCTGTGAGAAACATTTATATGGACTGTCTGTGAGAAACATTTATATGGACTGTCTGTGAGAAACATTTATATGGACTGTCTGTGAGAAACATTTATATGGACTGTCTGTGAGAAACATTTATATGGAATGTCTGAGAAACATTTACATGGACTGTCTGTGAGAAATATTTACATGGACTGTCTGTGAGAAACATTTATATGGACTGTCTGTGAGAAACATTTATATGGACTGTCTGTGAGAAACATTTATATGGACTGTCTGTGAGAAACATTTATATGGACTGTCTGTGAGAAACATTTATATGGACTGTCTGTGAGAAATATTTATCTGGAGTGTCTGTGAGAAACATTTATATGCACTGTCTGTGAGAAACATTTATATGGACTGTCTGTGAGAAACATTTATATGGACTGTCTGTGAGAAACATTTTTATGGACTGTCTGTGAGAAACATTTATATGAACTGTCTGTAAGAAACATTGAAATGGACTGTCTGTGAGAAACATTTAAATGGACTGTCTGTAAGAAACATTGAAATGGACTGTCTGTGAGAAACATTTATATGGACTGTCTGTGAGAAACATTTATCTGGACTGACTGTAAGAAACATTGAAATGGACTGTCTGTGAGAAACATTTATATGGACTGTCTGTGAGAAACATTGATATGGACTGTCTGTGAGAAACATTTACATGTTCTGTCTGTGAGAAACATTTATATGGACTGTGTGAGAAACATTTTTTGGACTGTCTGTAAGAAATATTTATTTGGACTGTCTGTGAGAAACATTTATGTGGACTGTCTGTGAGAAACATTTATATGGACTGTCTGTGAGAAACATTTATATGGACTGTCTGTGAGAAACATTTATATGGACTGTCTGAGAGAAACATTTATCTGGACTGTCTGTGAGAAACATTTATATGGACTGTCTGTGAGAAACATTTATATGGACTGTCTGTGAGAAACATTTATATGGACTGTCTGTGAGAAACATTTATATGGACTGTCTGTGAGAAACATTTATATGGACTGTCTGTGAGAAACATTTATATGGACTGTCTGTGAGAAACATTTACATGGACTGTCTGTGAGAAACATTTATATGGACTGTCTGTGAGAAACATTTATATGGACTGTCTGTGAGAAACATTTATCTGGACTGTCTGTGAGAAACATTTATGTGGACTGTCTGTGAGAAACATTTACATGGACTGTCTGTGAGAAACATTTATATGGACTGTCTGTGAGAAACATTTTTTGGACTGTCTGTGAGAAACATTTATGTGGACTGTCTGTGAGAAACATTTATATGGACTGTCTGTGAGAAACATTTATATGGACTGTCTGTGAGAAACATTTATATGGACTGTCTGTGAGAAACATTTATATGGACTGTCTGTGAGAAACATTTATATGGACTGTCTGTGAGAAACATTTATATGGACTGTCTGTGAGAAACATTTATATGGACTGTCTGTGAGAAACATTTATATGGACTGTCTGTGAGAAACATTTACATGTTCTGTCTGTGAGAAACATTTATATGGACTGTGTGAGAAACATTTTTTGGACTGTCTGTAAGAAATATTTATTTGGACTGTCTGTGAGAAACATTTATGTGGACTGTCTGTGAGAAACATTTATATGGACTGTCTGTGAGAAACATTTTTATGGACTGTCTGTGAGAAACATTTATATGGACTGTCTGTGAGAAACATTTTTATGGACTGTCTGTGAGAAACATTTACATGTTCTGTCTGTGCGAAACATTTATATGGACTGTCTGTGAGAAACATGTTTCTGGGCAATCTGTGAGAAACATTTTTATGGGCTGTCTGTAAGAAACATTTACATGGACTGTCTGTGAGAAACATTTACATGGACTGTCTGTGAGAAACATTTATGTGGACTGTCTGTGAGAAACATTTATGTGGACTGTCTGTGAGAAACATTTATATGGACTGTCTGTGAGAAACATTTATATGGACTGTCTGTGAGAAACATTTATCTGGACTGTCTGTGAGAAACATTTATATGGACTGTCTGTGAGAAACATTTTTTGAGTGTCTGTGAGAAATATTTATCTGGACTGTCTGTGAGAAACATTTACATGGACTGTCTGTGAGAAACATTTATATGGACTGTCTGTGAGAAACATTTATATGGACTGTCTGTGAGAAACATTTATGTGGACTGTCTGTGAGAAACATTTATGTGGACTGTCTGTGAGAAACATTTATATGGACTGTCTGTGAGAAACATTTATGTGGACTGTCTGTGAGAAACATTTATGTGGACTGTCTGTGAGAAACATTTATATGGACTGTCTGTGAGAAACATTTATATGGACTGTCTGTGAGAAACATTTATATGGACTGTCTGTGAGAAACATTTATATGGACTGTCTGTGAGAAACATTTATGTGGACTGTCTGTGAGAAACATTTATATGGACTGTCTGTGAGAAACATTTATATGGACTGTCTGTGAGAAACATTTATATGGACTGTCTGTGAGAAACATTTATGTGGACTGTCTGTGAGAAACATTTATATGGACTGTCTGTGAGAAACATTTATATGGACTGTCTGTGAGAAACATTTACATGGACTGTCTGTGAGAAACATTTATATGGACTGTCTGTGAGAAACATTTATATGGACTGTCTGTGAGAAACATTTATATGGACTGTCTGTGAGAAACATTTATATGGACTGTCAGTGAGAAACATTTTTGGACTGTCTGTGAGAAACATTTATGTGGACTGTCTGTGAGAAACATTTATATGGACTGTCTGTGAGAAACATTTATATGGACTGTCTGTGAGAAACATTTATCTGGACTGTCTGTGAGAAACATTTATATGGACTGTCTGTGAGAAACATTTATATGGACTGTCTGTGAGAAACATTTTTTGGACTGTCTGTGAGAAACATTTATGTGGACTGTCTGTGAGAAACATTTATATGGACTGTCTGTGAGAAACATTTATATGGACTGTCTGTGAGAAACATTTATTTGGACTGTCTGAGAGAAACAT